>NC_046968.1:9195123-9492623 GCF_009769545.1 Cyclopterus lumpus | reverse complement strand
CAGTTCCCTCCTAAGACATCCTCACTGGTTGAAGCGGTGCTTAATTGTTTAAATAATCCATTAGTTGGCACATGGGTGCTAACTGATGCCCCATAAAGATCACCTATAGGAGGAGTAAGTGTTTAGGTCATGCGCGGGGGTCAAAACAAAGCTGCAGAGTGGCAGCGTGCTGGCTTCCAGTTGTGTGTTCATAAAGTCTCGGTTGTAATTTAGAGTGGACAAAAGAAAAAAGAAAAAAAGATTCCAGTAACCTGAGAAAAAGGGATTTTAAAGTTCTGTGCCACATGCCAATTGCATATAAAAGAAGTTAAAGGGGAATTTCCAACAGAAGTGCAACATGAACGGCTTTATGGGTTTTGATTTCATAACTTTAAGTGGCTCACTACAGTTACTGCATGATTGAGCAGGCCCGACTTGTACTCTTATTAAAGCTGATACCATATAGGCCATCTTGTTTTGTTTGTTTCTAATCTCAAAGTACACGTGACACCTGTCCAAGCTGCTTAGCAATTAGACGTCCACTTCTTCCGTCCTGTGTTAGTTATCAAATCAAAGAAAGGACTTTGATGGTTGTCTCCTTAATTATCTTGATTTTAAAAAATACAACCACAGAATTGGGGCAAAATAATGACACCGATCTGCTCATAAAAATCTGCACACTTTTCTTTTCTTGCTTGCTCGATGCTGTTGATCGAAATGTTGCCTTGAAAAGAGGAACAGAGAAATAATCTATTTGTTTGGAGGATGAAAGGGTGTGCAGACCTATACTATTTGTGTGTATGTTTAGTATTTTTGGCCTATGCCTTCACTATCTCCATAGAATTGTGTTGTAAAAAATAATTCTATATATGTTTATATATTATATTTTAATAGTCACGTTTTGGATATCTGAATCGTTTCATCCTTCATTTCTCCTCTAGACTACACAGACAACTTTTTGGTTTTCCTCCGGCTCAAGCTTTTGGTTAACAAATGCTACAATAAGAGGATGTGTGCTGGCAAGCTTCGATCTGTTTGTTGTGTGTGTGCTCCATACAAATATGAATCTAAATTGGGATTTTGCAGACCTGCATATCGGTGAAGCATACATCCCCATTTTTTATCCGTCGGTAGCTACATGACAAGAGGTCAGCCCCTCAAGATCAAATATTTTTCTTACTAAATGACGGATTTATTAGACAAATAAGTTGTTCGTCTGACTCTGAACCCTCTGTGATTGAAATATACCCCTGTGTCAACAGCAGCGCCTCACAAACCGGGTCCGGGGCGATGGAGGGCTGCCACAGCGGATTACCGAGCAAATATAAGTGGGAAATGAGTGCAGATCTGGGGGATCTACCCATCCACATCCACGGTTTGACATTTCCGTCCAAAGGCCACCCTTCCTGCGCATTGTTAGATCAACGGAGCCTCTCCACGGGAGGTCTTTTTTTTGGGGGGTCTTTTTTTTTTTGTTCTGAGATACTGCAGAAGTAGAAGAACAATGTCAAAAGCAAGGACATGAACCAACGCAGTGCGCTCCCCATTTCCTTTTCCTTTAGCTTGTAGTCTTGTAATTATAATGATCTAATCCATCTTGACCTGGGCGCCTAACAGCTGCGATTAGGGTCGGCCCACTCCCTTCCGCTCAGAGCTATAGTAAAAAGTCGCGCGCTCGTAAATCTAAGCGCCTGCGTAACCATAACGTGCGGTGAAATCATTATTTGGCGACGTGGTGTCAGAGACTCTCTCATCTCGTCTGTCAGGAATCCAATTTCCCTTTATTTACATCCACGGTATAGATTAATTACTCCCGCGACTATAGCCTGGAGGAATTAAGTTATGAGATCCTCTGGTATAGGCTCCATGATGAATCCATCGCGGCCTTTATGCATGAAAGGAGGGAGGGAGGAGAGGAGGGGATTAATGCAGTCGAGGGTCGTAACCATTGTTACATAATAGCCTGGTCATAATAATAATGGTAATAATAATAATAACAATAAGTATACTGATAATAATACAAATAACACTTAATAAAATATGGGGGGGGGGGGTGTATTGCGAAAACGTGTTTTTATTTGATCTATTTGGAATAAAAGGTTGTTTTTAACAGGCGGGGGGGGGGGGTTAGGGGGGCTTTCAGGCCCAGGCAATAATAATACCTACGATCAGGTGATGCTGCGCGGCCCACTATTGATAGAGCTTTAAGGGTTATGATATCGGTGAAGACACCAATGAAATACCCCCCTGATTAATAGAGGACTCTGTCGTAACGGGCTGACATATGGAAGGCGAGGCAGCTGGGGACGGTACCTCAAGCATCCCCTCCGGCCATTAACATATTAGAGGCTATTGTGCAGGCAGACAGTCCGACTTCATCCAGAGCCCTTGTGCAGAGAGACAGCACCCCAGAGCTGTTTGATATAAGCTTTCAATAATGCATTACTCTTCAATCCAGCCAACGGAGCTGTTCGTGGTGCTGAAATTATTGCCATGTGGCGCGTGTGGTGGTGCGCGCGGATGGTGTTCAGTTCCAGCGGTGTTGTGTTCGATAGGAAAACTTTGAACTCACGAGATAAAAAAAAAAGAAGAAAAAAAATAGAAAATAGATGGATATCAAGGCTACACACACACACACACACACACACACACGCACGCACACACACACACACACGCACACACACACATAAACACACGTACTATTCTGATCAGGTGCTCCCTTAGCTGTGGGAATTAGCCCAACACGTCCGAATTGATTTAAAATGTGCGATATTAATAACATAAAAGAAACCAGCGACTACCTCAAGTAAGAGGTTTCTTTTCCAAAATAGTATCTCCCTGATCCGTCTGCATGCGATCAAAAAACGTGAGAAGAAAATCAAATAGAATATCTTTGCAAAATTCTTTTTTTCCCACGTTACTTCTAATAATCTTAAGATTACAATTGTAAACGTTTGACATTATTTCTTAAAACCTTTAAATATTATTTTTTTAAATACTTTTGACAAACTGTATTTTAAATGCTGAAGAAGAAATCCGACTAAAATATATTTTTGTACTCACGTTAATGAACCGCTCACTCCATGTAGCCAAAAGCTAAAGAAAGGCAATAAGGAGATTTCTCTGCTTTTAAAGCGGCTTCCTTCGTCTGCCTGCCTCCCCTCATAAACCCAGATAGCTGCCTGAAATATTGCATTTTATATCAGCGAATCGCGATTAATATTGCATTACCTTTTTTTTTTTTTTTAAATGCAGCGGAAAGTGAAGCCCATACTGGAAGGATAGAGTGAATATAAATATGTGTAGGGGGGTAGAGGTCACTTTGTGTTCCTCTTCAGATAAATAAATCTACTTTCTTCTTTTTTTAATCTCTCTCTCTCTCTCTCTCTCTCTCTCTCTCTCTCTCTCTCTCTCTCTCTGTCTGTCAAGACGAGCAGCGTTGGTGCTGCATGCTGTTAAGTTATTCTGACTCCGCTGTAAAACTTCATTAAATGTTGATTGTCAGGCCTGTTTCAACACAGCAAAACTTTGTCTTAGTTACGGCTTCCGGACGTACACATCAATGTTTCATTGAACAGCCTATTCTGTAATCCAGCTCGTGTGCAAACATTCAAAAAGATGGGCAACTAAAACAACCACATAATGTCCCATTGTAATCATTGATTATACTTCTAGGATCAAGTACTGTCTCTGTGTGCCATTTAGAAATGTGACATTCCTAAAATTAGCTCAAAGACTTTGACTTTGTGTTGTTATTATTATTATTAGTAGTATTATTATGTATTATAATTATTATTATTATTGTTATTATTGTTAGGTTGGTATTATCATTATTGATATGCATTCTTTTTTTGCATTTTGTTTACATTATCTCCTTTCATTTTAAATATGGCACAACATTTTTTATTAAAGAAGAAAAATCTATTTCAGTTTTAAGTTGTTCATCTGACTATGCTTCATGTGTATATGGTTTGTCTCCCATGTCATAAACCATCTATAAGACAATATTTAAAGCCACGCAGGCATTCGTTTTGATTAATGGACGCTTCCTCTTGATTGTAAAAATGCGAGAGAATTATATATCTTTTTTACATTAAGTGATTTAAAATCATAACAAAACTGACATGTACGATTATATTAAGTCTCAATTTACAGCGAGTGTGTGGCCACAATAACACGTTTAAGCACTCCACCATTATTTACATTAATACCTAACATAATTATGCTCAGCGTGGGCCCAATCACAACCAGAAAAGCATCGTTTTCTTTCTTCAATTTATTAGAAGATTGCTGGAACACACCTCCCTGTTGAATTTTGGCTTACAGGATGAATAGTACCAATGAAAGTAAGAGGACAACAGAGGAGAGTGGAGGAGTTGTGACAGAGGGAAGGAGACAGTGGGACATTTTCCATGATGCACAGGTCGCCCGCAGTTTTGTAAACATACTTGTGCACAAAGTAAAAATATTACTTACACAACGTTTCCGTAACAATTAACACGACAAACAACGTGGTGAGCTCGACGTGAAAACAAGCATTTAACAGTGACTTACACCACCCACAAAATGAGGTCTACCAGCAGACAGCTCGACTGTTTGCAGTGATTCTTTTTCCAATGCATAGAGTGTTTGCACTGCAAACTGAAACACATGATGGAAAACTTGGTGTTGTTGTTGTTGTTGTTGTTGTTGTTTTGTTCATCCTGGTGAAGGGGACACGAAGTTCGTGCTCTCTCTCTCCCTATTTAATTAATTTCTAAAACCTCTGATAAGTGGCAACGTGTCCGTATGTACAAAACCTTTTCGACACAACCGATCCATAAACCTAAAGGGTCTTTTTGTGCAAATTCCAAATAAATATATCTCTAGATGTGACAGCCTATCGAGGCCAACTTACTGCCCGTGAATTATAGGTTTTCATGCAGGCCTAAACATCATTATTATTTTATTTTTTCTTTCGCCATAAAAGTTTGCAACTAAATTTGAGTTCATAGCAGCCTCCGAATAAGAATAAATGAACACATAAATAAATTAAGAGATTCATGAATTATTCTATAACAACAAACGACAAAAAAAAATCAAACCCAACAAAAACACAGTTCAACAATCAATGAGGTAATTCGTAAATGGCTATACTTCAAATAATAGGCCTATTGAGAGAAAATAACTCGCTATAGTATCAAGCAAATTACCTCTTTCCACGTGTGTTAAAAGGCAATGTCGACGTCGCTTAACTTTCCCCTCGTGACAACGGAGCCACACTTGTGTAATCTGTTATTTGCATACTTCACATTCACCGATAACGTGAAAATAAACAAGATATATGAAGCCTCGTAAAATGGGTATCTAAAGCCCACAGTGCACCAACGTGTAAAATCGCCGGAGACAAAAGACTGAAAATGGTGTCTTAGTGTCCCTTGGTCCCCATATTCAGTCACACAACTTTTTTTTGTACTTTTTTTTTCTGTTTGTTTTTCCTTTTAATTTTCTTTGCCCATCAGTGAGCTGCGGAAAATTTCAACCGCTTCTGCTTCTGTCTTTGGTTGCAAAACCACACTCGCACCACATTTTTTTTCAGGTCCAACTTCTCAGCGATAGCTGCTATTTTCTCGGACGACGGTCGAGGCTGTACGGCGAAGTAAGCCTCCAAAGACCGCTTTTCCGGGGCCGCTATCGAGGTCCTCTTACGTTTCTTTTCCCCTCCATTGAAAATGTCTGGTTTGTTCATTTTCTCCCTCTGGGCCCCCTCGGCCTCCTCCAGCCAGGCCTGCAGGATGGGTTTGAGCGCAATCATGTTGTTGTGGGAGAGAGTTAACGACTCGAATCGACAAATTGTACTTTGGCTCAGTGATCCCACGCCGGGGATTTTGAGATTAGCCAGAGCGCCGCCCACGTCCGCCTGGGTCACCCCCAGCTTGATCCTCCGCTGCTTGAAGCGCTCCGCGAAAGCCTCCAGCTCCCTTGGGTCTGTGTCCGAGTCATTGATGGAGGGGAGTCCGGCGTTAGTGAGTCCTGGGCCGCATTGACCCCCTCCGTGATGGCCCGGTAAGAGCCCGTGGTGGGTGAGAGGCGAGTTCATGCTCATAGCCTGGTGGGAGAGGTGACTCAAGCCGTGCATGTGTGAGTGCGGATGGGCAGAGGAGGCGGAGATGAGCCCTCCGCCGCCACCGCCGCCTCCTCCGCCGGACCCGTCATGCGCACCGGACATAAGGGCTAGGGACGGCGAGGTGATGTGGTCCATGATGTCCTGGTGCTCCTGGTTCTGGTGGTGGTGGTGGTGATGGTGGTGGTGGTGGTGGGCCAGTGGAACAGTGGAGTTCGACGAGCATGGCACCGTGCTCATCGTGTGGTAGGTGGCGTCGGGCTTGAACGGGTGCGTCTTGCCCTGGGACACGGCGATGTCCACGGCCGCCAAAGCCTCCGCGCGAGCCAGCAGGGTCTCATCCAGGCTCGCAAATATGTTGTTTTGGAGCTGCAAGGGGCGGTAATCAAAGGGGAGATGAGGAGGGGGAATGGAGGGTTGCGAAATGGGCAACAAAATGGAAAAGACACGGAGAAAGAGGGAAGACGTCAGATAAGAGAAAAGAACATGAATAAATGTATCTGTACTTTTGGCGACACACCACTGGAGTATTCCTTACGAAGCCACAAGGCATCCAAATTATTATAAAAACAGTAACGACAGGCGAGAACATGCTTTTAAAAAAAGAAGACTCTTCCGAGCAATTGCCGCGGAACACACACACACAAAAAACAAAAACAAAAAAAACTTAAAGTGCGCGTCTTGGCTCAATGTGCCTGGGAGCATCCCTTGTTATTACGCGCTCAGCTACATGCAGCAAAAAGAACAAAGTCGAAGTTTTGCGGGTGTAATTTACCTGTGGAGTTTGTAGACAGGCTCTCCTTATAGCTTCCGAGCTGGAATGCAAAGTGGTGTACTTGTGCTCGGGTAAAGAGGGATGCATGGCGTAGTGCGGCTGTTTGCTGTTCATGGACATCATCTTGGCGAGCTTCTCCAATTAAAGTGCACGGGAAGAATGGGGGGGGGGGAACTGCTACAAGAGCAGGAAAATAGTCATAGATACACAGCGGTCCCTTTGCCTATCCAGTAATGATGCGGTGTAGTTCGCCGTGTAGTGCGCCGAGTGCAGCCTTGAGCCCGGAGATCACAGAGATGCCTGCAGTCTCTCAGACGCACTTATCTGTCTACTGTTTCCCACTGCTGGGGATGAGAGAGGCTCTTACACCTGAGCGCCTCAGATCTCGTCAAAGCCCGTGCTCGGCAGCTCTCGCGAGACATAAACGCTGCCAGAACACAGTGAGCAGGGCTGACGGATAAAAACTGCTCACAGGCCAGGCTGTACACATCTGGAGAATAGACGCGTTTTTTTAAGGGTTCACTCCATCCAGCCACCGTACTGCGCCGGTCCCAACGCCTTTAGCCTATTCTTTACCTGGAAACTTTTATTTTTAGCTGCCATGTACGCTTTAGAGTGGTGTTTATCCAGCTGATTTCAGGACGATTATAATATAATATAGAAGTATAGTTTTGGAAGCACTATATCATTAATATAATCTGAGATTGAGTTTGGAATCTCTACAACAATGCACGACAAGCAATGTTATGAGTCTAAAATACATCTGCATCTATTTCATATACTTTGAGTTGTTCACAACAATGGCACGTGTTTACATGCGCCAGTCTGTCTCTCACATCTTAACCCTTGGAAGTAATGAGACCGCCGTCTCCTCATTAAAGCGCGTCATCGCCAGATGAGCACTAAACAAATTGATTTAATACACCGGCGTAACCTTGTACAGTCTTTACCCAAATTAATTAATCCCAATGAATTAACACTTCATTTATTCGAACCACAACGGCTAGCCAATTAAAATTTCATGCAGCGATTAGAGGTATGTGAAATATACATGATATCGTTAAATGTGCATGATAAATAAGGCGCTTAGCACTATAATGGAATTACTTTGCGTGTGTGGTCTCTAATGTGTGTCGTTACAGGCTACAACATGCTCTTATCCGCGTTAACAGGCGACGCGTTTTCGCCTTTTAAGAGCAGTACATTAATAAACGTTACCGTTTAATGTGACGCAAATCATCAGGAAAAGGAGCGTAGAAAACCCACAAATGACAACCTACTAAATGTTGATCCCGAAATCAATTAGAAATCACAATATGGGGAAACACAAAATACCAGACCAACATATGAAGCCCATGAAAGGTCCCCAAAAAGGGAGTTATTGAGTTATGAGCTCAATCATGTGATCAAGGAGCTGCAAAAATATAAAAACCTAATAATAATAATAATAATGCAGAAAAACACAAAAGAAAAAAGTGGCATACATTGTTTCTCCTTGCATTACTACTTTATTTCCTAACAAACTCTTACACTGCAATGTTTATTTCAAAATACCAGTTTTCCATGTTGGTCTTCAGCATTGCATACAAAGCCATCTTAAAGAGATTATCTTGTGGACCGTGTTCACGTGATAACTTGGAGGGATAAACACATACAAGCGCACTATACAGCGTAACAAAGAACAGCACAGAAGTGTTTGTCAGATTACAGAAAGGCCTCAAGAGCATTGAACTACCAGAGACCTGTGAGTAGACTACGCACAAAAACTGTCATATTTTGTCTCAGTTCATACAATATCTTACACAGGACCATCACGCTCACAAATCTATTCTGGAGAAAGGTGAAGTTATTTTTTCGGCCCGTGTGTGATTTGTGAAGCCGTACCCAAAAACACACACACACACAAACAAACACACACACACACACACACACACACACACACACACACACACACACACACACACACACACACACACACACACACACACACACACACACACACACACACACACACACACACACACACACACACACACACACACACACACACACACACACACACACACACACACACACACACTACAGTGGACGGCAGGTTCTCATTTTAAAACCTTCACATGAGCTTTGAAAGTTTCGTGGGACTGTTTGTGTTAAAGGGACTGTGAGACTTCCTCTTTGTCGGCTGGCTGATGTTCAATGCTAGTCTGTCTCTTGGTGTGTTCACAGGTTTACCAGTGCAGCTGGGGGACGAGGCAGGAGGGGAGGAGTTAACATGATCGTGGTCCTGGCTTGCTGGACTGAGAGAGCCGGAGGGACCGGCCTTATTCTCTTCCAGTGAATCAAACAGCAAATCAAAGGACAGTTCGTCCGTCTGAGGGGGGCCACAGTCGGGGACACGGCTTCCGCTCTCACTACTCGACACCGGCTCACTTTCCTCTGGCGAGCCTTTCGGAGCCTCTTTATAACTAAAGGCGCCGCCCATGTTGTTAGGTGGCGAGTGCTTCTTCTGGTCACAATGTACAGCGGCTTCGTCACCGCGACTCGTCGAGACATCGGGGCATGTTTGTTTTTCTGGGACCAGAGCGCGGTCCAAGACTGCACGCGGGGAGGAAGCCAGGGAGAGCTGTGATCCGCGGCTACTTGAACTCTCTCCATCCAACATCATGGAGTCCAACTCTGAGATTTTGTCCCGGTAAGCTGCATCCATGGATGCCTCGCTGGACATCTGGAAACCACCGGACTCATCGCCTTCAAGGGCTGTGGCTTCAGCTTCTTTTACTGAGCCGTCTTCATTTAGATCCAGACAGGACTCGTCATTAGATGTAGAACTCTGCCAATCAACCCAGAAGACAGCCTTTGAGGGTTCCTCGTCATTATTTGCAGGCAAGCCATTGGGGAACTTGTCAAGGCTGCCGATTTGGTTCTCCGCGGTGGTGGTGATGCTGCTCTCATCAGGGCTAGGACATTCTTCAAAATCAAGCTTCCTCAGATAAGACGCTGGTTTAAATGCAACTTTCTTTTCACGGACGCCAGGGCTTCTCAGAGTCAGCGATCGGAAGGCAGAGGACGGCGTGGTGGGCAAAAGGTCGGACAGGGTGCTTTCCGAGTCCCCGTTTTTCTGGTCTCCAGTCAGATTCTTATTAGACTCTTTGGGATCCGCAGATGGCATGAGCATCAAACTGGGATTTCGACCTTCCACCATTGGATTGCTGAGGATCGACTCCCTCTCATTGTCACTCAGGCTTCTCATCATCATGTTGATTTTGTATTGCTGTGTGAGTGCTTCCGACTCGGCCTTGCCGTCCCTGCATGCTTCCTGCCCGTCAACGCCCCTCTTCTCAGACTTCCTGACCCGAGACTCCAGGTCTTCAATGTACTGGTCGCTGCGCTCCAGAGCCCTCGTCAAGTGGTCCACATCACGCTCATGCTGCTGGATTTTAGCTTCCAGCGCTGCCACTGTGCAACGACCAAACCTGGGGACAGATCATTGTGTCTTTAAGTTGTTCATGACAGAAAAGCCCAACAAAAATGTAGCTTCCACTTTTTTATATTTGTCATGCTCTTGACCGAGCATATGTACCATTTGAAAGATAGCACATTTGGAAAAAGAAATTAAAACTAAGATATAAATAATGTTTTTTGTCTTTTGGAATATCAATTTAGAAAAGGGTTTGTGACAAAGGGCACATGAAATCAGACAGAAATTGCCCATTTTAGCAGCAAGTTACTGCCTCCAACTTGAAACACTGAATTGACCCTTTGCCAAGTCCCACCCCCTCAAATGCAGATTGGGCAATCGTAGTGTAGCATTGGTCATCAACTGTCCGTCTCTCAGACATAATATCTCAAGTGGATTTGGGCCTGGTCACGTTTAAACGTGCAATAGTGAATAATGCCATCTGTAACAGTACATTTTGTCTTTACAGTTACCCGAGATGATGGCTCAGAAGTATGCGTTTCTTTCCAACTGAATGGGAGTATAAAATTATATTGAAATAAAAACAATCATGTCTTAAGAATTTAAAGATACTTACTTCTGAGGAGACCTGCTTGCCACCTCTGCTTTCAATCTCATATTCTCCTGTATAAGGTCGACATTTTGAGATCGTAACATCTTATTTGCCTGAGGATGGTAAAGTAACACATTTGCAGAACGTTACAAATGACGTACGTTACAATAGTAGTACATGATAATGACAGAAGCATCACATGAATTTGACTGCATTTCTATCTTAATTTGTTTTTTCTCTCCATGTTTATAACTGGAGCACATGACATAAGACACAATACACTCATCAACCATGGCCGACCACCCGGCAATCCCTGCCGGACAAACTGCAGCTAAAAGTGGAGTCGAGAGATGGGGAGCCACGTTGGAACCTAAGCTAACCCAGCGAGGACTCAAGGCTGTTCCTTCCACCACCCGGTTGGCTCCTGGTTGATGTCCTGGCTCTGGAAAATTCAAGCGAACCCAGCAACGGGAGGTCGGGGAGCGTTAAGTCCACATCGGCCCCTGGCTCCGTTGTTGCATCCCAGATCAAGCTGCACTTGACGGACTCCGGTGGGACGAGAGGAGGCGGAATCTGTTTACCTCAATGACGCTTTGTGCGCAAACAGTCAAAGTTGAGGAACAATGGTTCTCTGATGTTGATTTTTTTTTTTATGTTTAATACGTTGGCCATATTGCAGAGAGAATTGTTTGGTTTACATTCCTTCAGATGCAAAAAATACACTAGAATGCAATTTAGTTTGTGATGTTTTTCATGTGTAGCAAATGGGCTACAACTGCATTTGGTTGTGCAACCCTGTGTTGCATAATGGCAACAAATTGTCCTTGCATCCTCAAATTCAATAAGCGTATTAAGCTTCATCAGTGCAAGGATGTTAATAAAGTAACTGGGGAAAAAAAGAGCCCTATTCATTCATATAACATGAATCGGCATGACAACCATGTTATGCATTAGTATATTGTATTCTCCTTTGAGGATCAAATACAATAGAGCTAATATCAATAACATTTATTGATTAGCACAGGGTACATACCACCTTTAGCCTATCCGTGTCCTGCTTTACTTTGTCACAAACATCGGTGGCAGCCCGCAGCTTGTTCATCCATTCTTCCACAACACAGGGGTCAACGTGGTTGTCTTCCGTTTGCACTGCTTTCATGCTGCAGGGATCCAGAGCGGTCTTCAGCTGGGACTCCAGACTTTGATTTTTTGTTTTCAGATCCTCATTTTCCATGATGAACCCTTCAATTTCCTCCTGTCAGAGAGAAACAGTGTGAAAACCTAAAACACATTTTTAGGTCCATTCTTTGGCAACTCGAAAGCTGGACGCTGTAATCTAAAACAGTAATTAAATGTTTTCAGAAAACCTGTTGAGACATAAATAGATTGGCAAATCTGGATCAGTGGTTGGTGGCTGCAATCGAAAGTCCCACCAAGTGCCTAAGCCACGTTTTTGTGTTGGTAAACCTTGTGATACGTCTGCTGAAGAGCATCGACCGGCTCGTTATTGTTGTGAAAACAAGGTGAACCCATACCTCATACTCTCGCAAAAGCAGTTCTCCTCTGGTTTTTCTCAGGCATTTCCTTGTGGAAGGACTATCATGGTGATCACTCTCATTTGTGCCCCCTATAACAGAATCACATGAGCACAGCAGCAGTTCAACAGACTCTACAACAAAATACATATGAAAGTTATGTCACTCGGCTTTGAGTCGTTGCTTGTTACCTAGAACTGCTGCCCAAAAACAGAACGATGAAAGGCTGCTTTGAGAACCGGAGGGGTGAAACGATCTCAGAGTGCCAAACCCCCATGCAACTTGTTTGTCAGCGAGACACCAATATTTCAAAACAAGTCACATGGGTTTGCTCAGATTTTAAAGGGGGCAAAGAGAGCAGGACTTTTGGAGGTCACTAGGCCTGATCAGAAAAGTTGGGGGTCACACCGGTGTTGTAAATTGGCTCATATGTTGAAGCGTATACATCATCAACATTTTTTTTAAACCTGCCAAATAACCTCTGCAAGAAATATTCTAGTGAATGACTCCAATCACCCATGACTGAACCCCATTAGCCACGGCTGAGCATGTTTGCATATCAGTGTAGACCTGTATGATTGTGCAGTGTGATACCAAATGATCCAGCCAGCTAAACAAGGGAGAAATGAAACCATGGATTGTGTGATCAAGAATTTCATAATCCATCTAAAAAAAAAAAGTTAATGTGTGCCACAAGCAAACAAGCACTCAGACGTTATTAATATCTAGCTAACCTCCTCCCCAAGTCTCTGCCAATGTGGATGACATATTTCTTCATCTCCCAAAACTTAGATTGTAACTATTTGCAAAAAAGATTCTCTTACGTCAAATGTGCATTTCCAAACAACCTGGCTACCACTCCTCAGTCACAGTGCCTGGTCTCTATGGACTGTTTAGCGGAACCAGCACACCAGTTTCACTGGCCTAACATGAATGAATCTCAAGTGTGCTAAACTGAGACGACAGAGTCCACAACTTTACTATTTAACATGGTGTCACGACGACTCAACTGCGACGCCGCAGGCACACGGAGCCTCGCGTTACCGCTCCTCTCCTGCCTCGCGTCTCCGCGTCCCGGTTTGCACGGAGCTACTCACCGATGATTTCCCTGCAGGGGTTCTCCGCTGTGATGGGGACTCTGCAGGTGGGACACTGGCTCGTTTTTTTCAACCACATTTCCATGCAGGGTGAACAGAACACGTGGTGGTTGGCACAAATGACCGGCTGCCGGACCTGCATTGCGCGGAGAGAAACAAGCGACAGATGACGACTCAACCGGGGCGACGAGGCGCGTTACCGCCGGGGAACACAGTGTGGGTTACGGTAACTTAGCTAACGGCAGCTGCGTGACCGCCTATTGACGTGAAAGCGGGCACGTAACAACAGCACGGTTACTAAGGCAGCGGTCCGCGTCGTTCACAGGCGTCATTTTTGTTTCACTGTTTAAACAACAAACAACAAAAAAAAAAAAAGGGAACGGAAGTTACCTTTCCGAGACATATCTGGCACGAAATCGGCAAAGTCAGAGAAAGGGTGGATGTCTGGAAGTTGAGAGCCATGCTTTTTTTTGAGGAAATACACAGCGCGCGCACACACAACAAACTTCAACCCACCGTGAAAATACAAATTTCCCACCAGTCCCCGCTGCAACGCGCGCCGAGTCTCAAAACTACGGAAAGCCCAAACGGCCTAAAAGGCTGTGGCGGTTTCATTCGCCCACAATTTAAACCCGTAGTTCACAGTAGGCCTCTGCCACCTGTGAAAGACATAATGCACTTTTACGGAGAAGAAACAAATACGACCACTAAACTTGATGCTGAATTATTACCGTGTGAATAAAGATTACCAGGTTTTAGCAAAATATCGCATATTTAAACATTGACATGCAGCAACATTAGCATTCATTTGGGAGGCGTTTGTGTGGCCACCTGATGTAAGGCCACTGTTCACTCTTCCTTTTAGTTCTATTTTGGTCTCCACCAATTACTAGAAAAATATCTTTGCCTGTAAAATAATGTTACTCGGCTGTCTCCAGCTAACGTCAGGTTAAACTGCAACGTACATTTACAGGCCATGTAACCCAAACAATTAACTAAACAACTAAAATGAATTCAAGCTAAAGTTATAAGTAGTCATTTGAAGCCTATATACAAATATTGATAAGTGGAGCTGCTAATATGAAGGGAAATCAATTTGGTCTAGTTATTTTATGTGCTGTGCATTTGTGTTGGTCTGAGAAAGTAAAGACACTGTTAAGAAAACGATGAGACATTATTAAAAACTCACTTAAAGATGCAATGTTTAAGATCTGGACAGAACTTTAAAATATTTTTAAAAAGACCCAATGTGAAGAATAGGTAGAATACAGTGTTGAATTTGTTGCAGAGATATTTACTGAAAGGAGCGTGACAAACAACTAGCCCTGGTCCTTCACTGTAGCATCTAGTCTACCGTAAGTCCAACATAAAAGCGGCCCTAGGGGCTTGTCAGTCACCTTTTGAGGTACCTGATTGTTTACATTTTGATAGTTGGTTTATTTAATTAAATCCGAAGTGGCAGAAACAAGAAAACGACTCATATTTTCTCTGGAAACAGACCTGTAGTCAGCGGCCAGCTGCAGCAACTAACGTCAGCATTCCCAGTAAAAAGAGTCCCAGCCGGCTGCCGCTGGGGGGCAGTCCCCTGGGATCAGTCTCCAAGCGCTGGGGTTTTGGGCTGGCTGCATTGGAGTTGTTACGGCTACGCTGACTGAAGGTCAGACTCCAGGAGCTGCCATACGCTCTCCTCCTTGCAAAGTAGTCAGTTTGCTGGGTGGCCAGGAGGACCATACCAAAAACATGATATGTTTTCTCATTTCTGCCACTTTGGATTTATTATAAGATTTTATTATTATTTTAACCAGCTCTGAGTTCAATAGTTTAATTTAATTTGGTGTTTTCTTGCACTGCTGATATTTAGTTAACTGATGACTCAAAACTGCATAGACCCAGTAGGGGAGGGGCAATGCTTACCTCTATTTGTTCCGACCATGTTGCCAGATCCTACATACCATATTTTAACTGTAAGTCCAAGGTCTATAGACCTTTTTCACTGACAAAGGTTCAGTAGCTGACATGAAGTAATCTTTTCAGTATCAAGGAATAACATAAACGTTTGAAGTTTGGATTTATCTTCCACAACTGATGTTTTAATTATCCGACACTTTCAAATAGCAAATATTAACAAGAATTTACTCCGGGACACAAGAAGCGAAGCTAATGTAACCACGGATATTCTCAAGCACATCAAAGATGCACAATCAACATTTTAACCCGATTTATTTGTTATTATGGAGGTGTGATCTGAAAGTTGTACATCATATTCCATGCATCCAGAGCAAAAGTCAACTCATGGGTTTGATGACAAGACAGCTGTATTCCCCATAAATATCTGAAGCAAAGCGGGGATACTGGAATCGGGGTGTGATTTGCATGCCACAGATTATACTTGGAAAAAAATTAAACTGGGATAGGAAAGATATTCATGAAAGAGTTTAAGAAATAATAAAAATAGCATACTTGCAGATATACAGCAGCATACAGATGCCTTCTATTTTGGCTAAAATTAGCTTGTAAACCAATATATCTTTTATTCGAGTAAAATCCTTTGTATTATTTACAGTGAGGTTCTGGGAAAACTTAAAGCAGACATGGTTTGACTGAGTTGGTCTCACTTTTTAAAAAAACTAGGTTGCAATAGGTCAAAGTGCTCATATTGTAAATTGTGTTGCAGTATCAAATAGCAAAATGTCTTCTCCAGAAAATTGACATTACTGCAAAATGACAATTCATTACTTGGATGAGCTCATTCATTCATTTAAAGCATGCCCGTAATGAAGATTGCAATGTAATATTTAGCAAGCCTTCATCTCAGGTAAACGATCTAATTTCAACAATAAATAATGATACAGAGCGATGTAGTATTAACATAATTTCCACTACAGATATTTCAAATTACATCTCCACCACAGTTTAGCCCTCCAGAGCCATTACTCATATGTAAACTAACATGTCCTGTGCTTTATTGTATCTCAAACAAGAACATCTTCTCAGGATCTAATGTGATTAGAATTGACTGGCTGCAAAACGGCTTGTACACTGATCCCAGTTTAAAAACATCCCCGGTACTTGTTTGGTTGTTTTCAACGGAGTATTAAATGCATCACAGGCCACCACTTGTTCTCACTCGTTTGTCACAGCACCATTTGGTTTATGAGAACGTTATCATAAGTCAATATACATGATTAAAATGATTAGTTTAAGTGAAGAAACATTATTTGATGTTACTTTTTACTATGACTGTATAACGAGAATGTATTATACAGACCTCTAAAACAACTATATAAACAAGGAAATAATACAATATTTTCAGTAACCATTCTGATTGAACTAAAAAAAAAAAACCCTGCATGAATGTGTTTGCAGCACGAGCTTTCACTTAAGCTCATATTCGCCTCAACATCACAAATAACTTCAAAGAGCACCCGACACGCAAGATGCCCTTTCTAGTGTGCCATAGTAAACCTACAAATTATACATTGAAGTGATTCATGCATTTGTTACTGGGAAAACCCGCTCTAGAATTACCAATAACAGACTGAAATTAAACCGAAAAAAAACAATTTTGTCGACATGTTCCGTTGTCCCTCTAAGATTGCATTGCTTTGCAACAGGCCGGTCATTAATTGGTGACAGTCAATTAATCACAGCTGGTACAGACGGCTGCATCTATTGATCTTGTCTGAGCACTTATTTTTCATCCCTAAATGACACCGATTGGCAGATTTGACCAGCATGTGTAATGGACAGTGAAGAACCAATGACCCGAGTGTCAGCCTTACCACCGGCCGGGCTCTGGATCCCCTCCCCCCTCCTCCTGTCAAATAGCATCTTTACCATTTAGCTTGGAAAGGTTTAGACTGCCCTAAGAGCACAGCAGCGAAACAGTGCGCTCTGGTGCTCAGATGACCTTTTCTGTTTAAGGCTTAATCTCTGACAAATGCTTGCTTTAATTAGCCTGATACCCCCTGCCTAGACTGCCACCCCACCCAACTCCTCTCTATCTCTCTCCCTCACCCACTCACTCACTCACACTCTCTCTCCCCCTCTCTCCGTCACCATCTCTCTATCTCTACTTCTCTGTCTTCCCCAGTGTGCTTTTTAGAAATTCGCAAACACACATCAGTGTGATTTATAGGAATGAGATGACAGTCAGGTAGCCAGAGGTAGAACAAAATGGGGGGAAATCAGTTTGAAGCATTGCGTTTAAGGGAATGATAAGAAAAATACGGTGTCAAAAACGTACAATTCATTCAAACACGAGACAAAATCTTGTAACACTTTTTAGTATCGTGCTTAACAAGTTCCCATACTATTATAATTGCAGTGTATTACTCAAAAAGGCAACATCAGTCTAATTTAGAGAAAGTGATATTTTGAAACATGCTGTGTAAAATATTTGGACATAAACTGATATTTTCCATGATAATTAATAGATAATGAATATTCAATAGTATATTTGAAATGTAACAAAAGAGAACAGAACACAAAGAAAAAGGTAATGTTGGGGGGGGGGGGGGGAGTGAGTAAAAAGATTAGTCAGTGCACATTAGGAGGTTTAAGAAAACATGCAACCGCAACCTGCAAGCCTCATCTATTGATTAGCCACTATCAGACAATACATTGTGTGTATGCAAGTGTGTTCGTGTGAGAATGAAAGAATGGGCAGTTTACGCTGCAAACAAGTGCATGAACTGTGAAGTGTATGAATAATTTAGATTTCATCATAAACGTTAATGAAGCGATTCTGTAATATATGAAAATAAATAATAAAATATGTAAATGGAATTTCGATAAGATGCTGCAACAAAAAATGGACTGTCAACTCATGAATTGGGCAGATGTTTCTGATCACTTTCCTCCACCGCTGAAATGAAATCCTCTCAAAGCCTGCAGCTTCATCCAGAGACTGCAGCAGAGCATGCATCCCTCCCACTGCAGTAGCAAACACAAGTAAAATGCATGGCTACAAATCCTTGTTTTATTAGAAAGGGGCCTAATTATTAGGATGTAAGTCAGGCTGTGACTGGAGGGCCGTCTCCTTGATGCAGGCCTGGTTTATATTTATCCCCTTCTCTGCAGCTACAGCAGCATTGCCACCATCACTACCAGCAGTGTGTGGCGCTTTTATTATATTGCCCACAGGCAGGTTCAGCCCTGACACAGACACACACACACACACACACACACACACACACACACACAGCCTGCAGGACCGGCAGCCAGTTGAGTCCCCTCCACAGCAGAGTTACCCCACATCCCCATGCAGCCCCACATGGGCCCTTGGGACGGTGGAGGGAGGGAGCGGGTATTATGGTAATACTATAGCCTGCTGCTCCCGTCCCCTCTCCTGCAGCACAGCTGTGAAGGACCATCATTACAAGTATTGTAGCAATCTGTTTAAGAGGGACACATTGGAGAGCTTGGGTGACAGAGAGAGGATGAGTGCTGCATACATAGATCACATAAAATATGATTAAAATGTGTGTGAGGGGACCAGGAATAAAATGCAAAACTTGTTATGAACACCTTATATCAAGTCTACTGTCAAAATGGCCAGCTGTAAATCTCTATTTTCCCCTCTTTACTTTTTTATTTTATTAAAGGTTTCTTGTGTTGAGCTGGTCATATCTCAAGACATGTGGCCTGTGGCACATAAGGAATAAATAGGACATAAAGTACTTGAATCTCTAATGCCTCGTATAGCTTTACCAATCTATATTATAGTGTAAAATCCATTATAAAGTGGCCAAAATCAAATAGCCTTTCAATAGTGCAGCCACACTACTCATATGGTCAAATTACCCTGATTTCATGCAAAACTTTTCCAACCAATTATTTTTAGACACAAAAGACATCCGGGAGATATATCTATGAAGTCTTTATGGTAATTTATAAAAACTCCCACAACACATGTCTCAATGCTGCTTTAAACACCTGTTTTGCAGTAGATTAATGATTATATAAAGTCTGACGTATAAACAGCCTGCTCCACTATTCTGGTAGCAGATTAGGCCTTTGACAGGGCGGTCACTCACTCACTGTCTGATTAGGCTGCTCAAAGCCCTCCATCTACTTGTCTTGTTTTGGGGCAAAATAGAAGGCTGTGATTCAGAGCCTTCCTCAGACTCCATCATCCTCACAGTATTTTTAGGAAACAGAGATATCCATTACATCCTTTTTTTTTCTCCCCTCCCCGTGTCCCCGTTGTCATTCTATTTGCAGCTAAGTTGTGAACATAAACTTCCAGTGATGAAGCACAGAATCTATGAGCGCATGCACAGAAGGGTTATGAAGGGTTATGGAATATTATAAAGATGAACTATTAAAAATGCATATTATCTCATTATTCCTGATTCCAAATGACTGGAAACTATGTATGCCACGAGACATGGTCCTCGTCTTTTTCTTTTCTTCACCTGACAGAGGGCACGTGAAGAGAAGGGAGGGGGTCAGAGGAGAGTGGTCTTTTAGAAACTGCTTCAGTGCACTAATGTCCCTGCAACATGAGCCCTTATTAGATCTGAAGGGCATTACAAGCCATGGCATCCTCCACACCCTCTGTTTAAAGGTGAGGATTAAAGGTGAGTGTGCATGTATAACAACTGCAGTGTGTTTAACAACATGTCTGTGAAAACACAATGATGCGTATGAGGTTTTTTTTTTGGGGTGTAAAAACAACTACTAAAAGAGGGCTGGTGTGACTATCTATGTTCAACAACGACATTTGTCAGACCCCCTCCCTCCCCTCAACTCCTCAACCTTACCACACACACACACACACACACACACACACACACACACACACACCAGGAGGCCTTATTAATTATTTGTAGCCACTTGACTTCATATTGTGCTGCCAGTGGCTTGGTCAAAGATTATAATTACCACTTCCCTGTTTGTATCATTTTCCATCTCCTGTGCTTTTAGTGCAGTATTACGTCTCTTGTCCCTCTCTCTCTCTCCTCCTCCCTCTCTCCCGTATACACAAGACCAAAAGTGCAGGCACATCATTTATTGATAAGACAAAAAGAATGTAATGAAATTATCAATGTTCTTGAATTAATTATGAACATGATTAAGAAAAGCTAAAATCTCAGGAGCCGGTCTCTCATTACCCATTCACTCGTAGGGATTGCTTTCATTCAGGGAAGGAGAAGCGGAAAAGCCTCCGAGCAGAGCCCACTCCGGCTCAGCCCTTCTCCCCGTGAGCCCGTCCCCTCGTCTCTGCTGCCGGGCCGACTGACCGAGCCCTCCGACAGACCCGCTACCGGCTTGCCCGCACGGCTCCCTTGCACCCTTGCTCCCTTGCACCCTTGCACCCTTCGCTTGTCGCTGTGAGGTAGCCGCGCACCGCTAGCTGCCGCGTGGCCTCTGACGTTTGCGTGGAAAAGAGAGGATGAGCTCAACTTTCCGGTTTCGACACCTGCGTCCACGCTCTGGGTTCCTGACCCTCCCGAAGAGGAAACACTTGAGGTAAGTGACACTTCTCAGACTTCTGATTAGGCTGAAACTACTTGGCTGTGGTTAACTATGTGCCATTTGCAATTAGTCTTGAAAGATTTTCTCCACTTTAAATTGCCGAGATAGAAATGTTATTTTTAGTCATATTGTTATCTCTATGTAACATTTGTATTTATTGGACAAATAATAATCCGTTTAAGTTGTAGTTCTACAAACTGTAGATAATGAGATTCAATTGAATTTCCTCCTTGTGATGACAAACTGTTCTCTAGTTAAATCTTTTATATGTTAACTGACTATTTCTGTTGTAGAATTTATGGCAGATATTGAGTGGATTTATCTCAAAAGTTTCACACAAGTTTGACTGTCTTCTTTCTTTAAGATTAGTTTGACCAATTGTGTGAACAAAAACAATTTCATCATAAATTCAATTCTCTATATATTTTAAATAACATTACTCTGCAATGATCCATATTCCCATATTAAGATGTTTGATGAATGCTGAAACTGTCACCCCTGAACAATATATACAACGCCCATTTTGTTGCATGTAACACCATTGTTATATGAGAGCAGCAGTGCACGTTCAACTAATTTCAGTGACTATTTATCCATTTATATTCAGTGAGAGCCTGAGAAATGCTCTGCAAAAGCTACATGTCTTTGCTTCAGTCTATCTTTCTTCTGCTCAGTCACATGGGACAATATATGGGGCAATGCTCCCTAAAGTATTGGGAGTTTCAAACAAAGTCTCAAACCCACTCCTCCTTATTCCCACCATCTATCTTTATAACAATCTTTCTAGCTTTTTCCACACGTGCACACGCTCCAACACAAGCCAGCGTGCACGCACACATTCTTAATCATACTGTAGATACAGAAATACAAACCTATGCATTGTTTCACCTCCCAAAACAAACAGAACGTACACACGCCTGCACACGAACATACCGAAGTATATTCAAACTAACGTACACAGTTTTCTTTTCATGTTCACCTCGCCAAGCTTCATGTTATTTTGAAGATATTCTGAAGCAATCTAAGTAATTAACAATTCATGGTGAGATTCAAGACACCACAAATTCTGACCTATTACCGTTATTGAAAGTTTGAGAAATTCAAAGCGCTGTGGTGCTCTGCCCTCCTGTTGCAGAGTAATATACAGCAATGTTTCCTTCTGGAAAAGGATTTCATGATTTCTGCTGCAATATCAAAAGCAGGAGGGATTCACTAGAAGACAGAGAAAACAAGAGAGAGAGAGAGAGAGAGAGAGAGAGAGAGAGAGAGAGAGAGAGAGAGAGAGAGAGAGAGAGAGAGGGGGAGATCTCAGGGGTTAATGGCAATCCTCCTGTCCTAGGGATTGATCCAAGTATTGGATCGCACATAAAGCTGCAGTTACTGGATATTACCCTGCCGCTATCGGCCTGCAGTGATGGCCTGGATAAGAAGTGCTTACCAAAGAGGATGCTCCTTCAGGGCAGATACGGTTTCCCAGCCCTCTGGGAACAACAACCACATGCATGCTGCTTGGTCAGGAACTTTCTACCTCATCGAGTAAATCCAGGGGCCTTATCAAGTTACTGGTCTACTGAACTGCTTAAAAAAAAAATGTTTAAACAACCTCAGATTTTGAGCTACGTCAGGGCAGGGCAGTAATTAAATAGCACCTGCTTTTCAAAGATAAGAGTGTTGATTATTTGGCTTGTTTGGCTCGTGTTTTATGTCGCATGGAGTGGGGTTATCGCTGATTCAATTCTGAGCAGAATGTAATTTCATAGATTTTTGCTGAGTTTCAAGTCGCTGAGTTGTTCTTAACAGAGTCGTAAAGTTCAGTTTAAGGTTTTTGCTTCAGGCAGACCTCAGTGTACTGGTCTTGACTAATTATTGTAATTGCTTCAAGACACCGTCCTCAAACCAGTCCTGCCTTCCTTCCCTCTTGTGGTTTTACTTCAGATTCGTATACGGTTTAGCTGATTCCAGATCTGTGCCAAGGTGGGCAGCTCTACCCATGAGCATCTGCTGAATGTCTCTCTGTGGTATTACCCATGAAGCACCTGGCTCGTGCCACACGCCAGCAACCAGAGCCCAGATGGCAGCTAAACAGGCTAATTATTTCAACACAAAACTCTGATGTCCCGCACCAGCACTGGGGGGCCACTTTGGCATTCTCCATTCCTCTCTCTAGCTCTGCCGATGAGGATGTCTGCCATGCTGCTATAAAGATGTCAAGTGGGTAATCATGGTCACAGACAGGCCCCGGTACAGTGCTTGGTGTCCAGATGTAAAGCTACTCATATGTGGTCTCCTTTAGAGGAACAGAGGCATTTGGCAGAGTAGGATGGTGCATTGTCTTTGCCCTTGGTGCTCATTGATGCAGATGCATGCTCATTATATTCCAAAGTTGCCAATAACATAAGTTTCTCAGTGCATTGTTTTGGATCCTCAAATGAACATAACCACCACAAAAGTGCTGATTCAGAGTGAGGGCCAGATTTCATAGCAAGCAACTGTAACTGTTGTTTTCCCACACCCCTAGAACAAAATATGAAAAGCACCAAGTATATCTTTGATGAACAGGCAGGCGTTCACCTTCTCGTCAGTGTCATTAGACTCTGATTGACTGTTGGCTTAAGGTATTTGACTGCATGCTTTTGTGAAATGGTCAGCCTGGCTGTCCCCTGGTGGCCATGCACCGGTAGTGTGACGTCTCCAGGACCATTGGCTTGCCTCCTCTACAGCACCGCTGTAGGATTCATCCAAGGACACATACGGCCGAGCTCGTACAGTAAATCTCGCCTGTGCACGTCAGACAGGCTAAGCATTGTTGAATGAGTCTCTAAGAATGTCAGCTGACAGTTGCAAGCTCTTAACTACTCCACCAACGGTCCACTGCAGGCTTTAACCAAATTGTTCCTGGTGGTCCAGTAACCGAACAGCATCAACATCTTTATCTGACATCAGAGGCTGTAGTTTCTCTGTACATCTTCTCTGAGGTTGATGTAGTGTTGCCATTAGGGCCCATCTACTGCGTCCACAGCCACATCAGAGACAGAATTGGTTGTGCGTGATAAAGCTGGCACTTAGAACAAGGTGCAGGTCCCACAGCGATAACCTACTGACTCCAGCATTAAAGACTCCACCAATGGGAGGGCGGCCTACATCTTGATCTATTGCTTCTTGTCAGAGAAAAGTATTGCTGGCTCTAGCCTGTATGTTTTGTATTTGTGCAGCTCCATATATACCTCTGTGGATTGACATGGAAAGTGAAGATTTTCCCCTTAAATCTACTCAATATTGTGCAGTACGCTTTCTTTAACGTAATAGTTTTGAATGAATGTTCACTTTTAAATAATTTTACAACTCAACAACAATGAGCAATTCATTAATTGCCAACAACGTATTTATGAAAACTTATACAAATCCATCAACAGAACAAGTCAAACATAAGCACTGGTATAGATAATAACACAGCCGTTTGCACGCAGAGTAAGCTGAAACCTATTGTTGTGTGTTTGTAGACCAAACTCCAAGACAAATTAGCTGAAGAAAAGCAATAAAGACTCTAATTTGTCCCAGTGCAGTTCTACCCCATCCTCTCGCCCTCCTCCTCTTCTTCCCCTCTCCCTAAAGTGTATCCCATCTGCTTTGGGGACCTCTCCCCAGCATGCAGGAGCAGGATAAGCACACCATTTCCCTGTCAATACTTTGCTATTAGCCTCTGCAGATCTATATATCACTGAGCTGTAGGCCATGAGCTGCGTGTTCTTCTTATCTGAATGGCCGGGGCTGAGGTTCTCCTCTCTGCCCTGCACTTTGATTTATCCAACCAGTAGGTTAATGAGCGATGGAGCCTGCCCCTTTACTCTTAGCCCGAGGGGGTAAACATGCGTGCATGTAAAGGAGTGGAGGGAAGCGAGAAAGAGGCTACAGGATTAGCCCCAAAATGCCACTAAAAGGACTCCAGTTTTGGAGAGTTAACTATTTATTTTTGTTATTGCAGATGCTTAAAAGGTTGTTTAAGTATAGGCTTGAGGTTCATTAACTAGAGGAATACTTTGACATTTTATAAAATACACATATTCAGTTTCTTTCTAGATCAATTCCCCATATTTTTTCAGATTAATTTGAAGCTAAAGCCAGGAGACGGTTCATTTATCTTAGCAGCGCCTCTAAAGATCACTAATTTGTGTTATAATGTTATATTTGGTTTGTTTATTACGTAAAAATGGAATAGTAAAAAATGTGGGTGTATAGTGCCGGACTATATGCTGGGAGCAGTGCTAAGCTAAAAGGCCTCATGGTGGCTGTAGCTACATAATTAAAGGGGAAATTCGGCACCATTTATGTGGATGTACGAGCAGTGTTGATGGTAAATCCGGTCAATTGAAGTAATAAATTCCTCAGAAATATATTGACCCAGAAATCAGATTTCCCAGAGCCAATGGCGGTGCCTACATGTAACAGGAGGCATTGCACGCAAGCTTCTGTCCATCAGCGCCTCGATGCATCCTCAGTCATTACTCCACTCGGCGGCCGGTAAACAACACACAGGAAACTTCTGTGGGTCTTGAGGAGCTTCCGCATTTGTTTCTGCACAAACTGACAAATCTAATGTTCATTCACAAATGTCAAACTGTTCCTGTAAAACATTGCAGCTTCACTACAGTTTAAGTAAAGTAGAAATGTACACCACGGCATAGAAAGAGCATCAAACGTTTGTGTCATGGAACAAACACAATTGCCTTTTTTTTGCCGGTGGGAAGCCGGTGAGGGATCATGGCCTTGTAGCTCCATAGTACAGGGGCGTTGGAGATTTCAAGTCAAGGAAAAAACAGAGACCCAAACAGATGAAGGTAGTCTGTGATGGCAATGCCTTCACTGTGGCAGCCTACGCCTTTACTGGTATGCTGTGTTTCTTCGTATTCAGCCACAACATGTGACATGCGAAGAGTAAATGATGATACACGGCAGTCCTAAAACGAGATGTGTCGCCTTTGAACACTTCCCAAGATCAGTGAGTTTACGTTGCCCGTTACGTCAGTGAGTTTATGACCTGAAGATATTTGGCCTCAATCCAAAAAGAAACCGTCTAATGAGCATGCTGTGTCAGTGTCACCAGCAGCTCCCTCTCAGCAGTCTGCCTGTACAGTTTGCTCTGTGTGTGTGTTTGTGTGTGTGTGTGTGTGTGTGTGTGTGTGTGTGTGTGTGTGTGTGTGTGTGTGTGTGTGTGTGTGTGTGTGTGTGTGTTTGAAAGCAACAGAACTACTCTATGTTGAAGGCATTTAGCTGTGGGATAGATAGGAAGCTCTGCAACTCACACACCAGCACAACAGGGGAAGACAAACCACTGCCAGATAAATGTCCTACTTAGCTATTACACTGTAGTACATCTCTACAATAAGTCAGACCCCTCCCCCTGCTTGCTTTTTGCACACATACACAGGCAGACGCGCACACCTTCCTTGAAAATATCTAGCATATGGTTATATGCTTCTAGCTTGTGTCCCAAGGCCAGTTTCCCCAGCTGGTTCCCTGGGAGATAAGAGAGAAGGGGGAGAGAAACTGAGGAGCAGAAAGGATACGGGGAGAGAGAAAATAAAAGGAGAGAGGAGAGAGGGAAGAGAGAGAGAGAGAGAGAGAGATGGAGGTAAAGAAAAAAGAGAAAAAGAAGAGGAGATGAAGGAGGTGGCCATGTGCCTGCATGCCTCCTCCGCCTATGGCAGATAGGTCCGGACTGTTAAGAACCTGATAATTAGTTTGCCTGTGAGGCATCAGTCATTATGGTTCTGTAGTGACTAACAAGGCCCTATTGGGGACAACAGCTTCACTCTGTGATTTTCACGGGGTCTTTTAATGACAGAGCTACACCCACCCAGATATTTATTTATTTGATAGCCCTTTTTCCCTCTTTTTGAGTGATCCATGTTGTTGAGCTTTATCAGAATTGACCTTAGAAATAGTAGTTTAACCATAACATGTGGGTCATGAAGTGGGGCTGAGAGCACAGGAACATTTCCAGTCAGCGGGCCTTGGGCTAGTTTTTTTTTTTTTGCAAACCTCCACCATATATGTTTTGAAAACCTTTCTAGTCAACAGCTTGAATTGTTCTGTCTTTTAATTGATTAGTCCAGGCACTCATGGATCTCTCTCAAGGACATCTTCAGTCACAGCTTGTACAGACACTGTTAAGGACTGGCCTTGAGTCTGTCTATTGAGTGCCATCACACACACATACTGATTGGGGAAACATTTTATATCAAGTATTATTGTAATATTTTGTCTGCATCAAGGTGTTTTTTAATTTTTTTTATCTGTTCAACATCAAACAACTGAGACGATTGAAGTGGATAATACCATTATAATAAGAGAAAATAAGGGTCTTTAGATCCATTCAAGTTAATTATATACCCTCATCTCACCACTGACACTGTTGATGTGGACAAGGTCTGTTTTTTTGCAGGAAGCAGTAGATTGCATTTGTTTAGGAGATGTGTTGCAAAAGAACAACCTAATAATAAAGGAGATTTTATATTTATTGTTTTTTCATGAATCAATGGGCAGATGAGATTATACCCAAAGTACTGGAGAATATTTAAAAGGGTCATAAAGACAAAAAATACTAAGAATACGTCAGTTTTTCTAAGAAAAAAGATTTATAAAAAAGATTGCTTATTGAATACCACAGTGGGACATACAACACACAAAATCCTCAAGACAAGCATAATAATGTTCTTTTCAACCTCTGAGAATTAGTTTGGATTTTAATTTGACACAACTGGGAGCTGAAAGAAGCCATTTTACATGCAAATAACCCAATCGCCCTGCAGAGCCCTTCGTTATGGTGATTGCTGCTCTGCCTGTCTTTTAACAGTCAATAACTTGCAAAGCAACCCTGCGTTCTGTCTTGAAAGGGTTAACATGACTGTTCCATCGCCTCAGCATCCATCATGTTTCTCTGTAACCAGATCACAGCTTCAATCACAGGGAAGATTAGATAGTAGTCTATTAATCTCCCATATTAAGCAGATCCATTTGTGAATGCAAACGGCCCAGAGAGGCCACCCTTTCACTTGTTGTCCCTAAATCTGATTAGCAAGCATAATGACATGTTGCTGGGGGTCACAGGAGATATAGATTGGTCCTGCCTGCATCTCCACTCTCGGGGGCTGGGGTGTTGCAAGAATGAACAATGTTATGTTCAAGGACTCATGGGAATTTTCTGTTGTAGTCACCTAGTTTATTGAGCGGGCAAGATAATAGGAAGGTGGGTTCATTTGGATTTAATTTAATTTTTTTAAATGTGCAAAAAACTGCATTTCATTTTTTTTGGGTCAAATTTTAGCAGAGCCCCTTCACTCTGAACATTTTATGTAGGGGGGAAAAAAACAATAAATGTCATAACTCTTGTGCAAATACAGTTGGCATCTGCTCAGGTCTCAACACATGTTATTTTTGAGTAGAGTAAAGACATGTTTCATTAATAAACAAACAGGACACATTTGCACCATTGTTTGTGCAGCCTGGCTGGGCAGACTGGCGCTCCAGATGGAGGTCTAAATAAAATAGAAGAAGTCCGGTCTGCTGTGATGACGAATATGTCCGTACTTTCATAAATACCTGCTCCAGTGTGAGCTGTGGAGCGGTGGTGGAACGAGTATTTAGATCCTCTACTGAAGAAAAAGTGACAATACCACAGAGTAACAATACTGTAAAATATTAGCGGTAAGAGTCCTTCCATAGAAAGTAAGCTGAAGTAAAGTACAGAATAATAAATTAATAATAATTAATTTAAGTATCACTTATTGTGCTAATTTATTATGTGTAGAATTAGATAGTTTTTATTGATGTATTAACATGTGAGATCTTTTTAACTAGGGGATCATATTATCTAATTTGATCCAGTGTTCCGCAAAGTAACTACAGCTGATAAATGTAGTAGAAATCCACTGACGTACAGTACTTGAACTTGACTTGAGCCTAAAGTGCATATGTGTTGTGTATTATTGTGAAAAAGATATGCAAATATAATCTACTCACAATCCAAAAATGATCACCTGTTTCAGTAAAATGGCTTCGCAGCGGTTTTGATGAGTGGAAATGTTCAAAAACATAGAAAGTGGCTGTAGATTAACACGTTAACTTACGGTGATTTCCATGCGTAACTATTTAAATGCTCATCCGTGTCAACAACAATGTGTTAAAACATTTCAAAATCCAGTGAATTCAGTGTAAAATGAAAGGTCGTCACACACTACAAGCCAAACGGGCTTCTTCGTTTCGAAAAGTTGACAGGTTATGAATATTGTTTTCATAGTAGTGCGACAGTGGGTCATGTTGTGAGGAGACAGACGAGGTTTTTTTTACACGGAATCGCCGTCTGTCTGATCCGTGATCCATTCAGAGGTCATGATGTCAGTGACGAGGAGGAGGAGGATGAAGAACATGCAGATGATGTCATTGGTCTTTATTTAGCCTTCTTACCTCAACACACTGGAAGAGAGTTGGCAGCAACGTTCGGTCAGGTATCTGGTTCCTCTCTCTGACTTGGCTGGGACAAAGGAGGAGGAGGAGGAGGAGGAGGAGGAGGAGGAGTATCCCGTTACAGCAGGGAGCAGCGAGCATGGGGACGGATCTGTTTACTTGGGGAAGTTAATTGATTGGGAGGAAAGGTGGTGAGGGGAGAAAGGAAGAACAGTGGTGGAAGGGGCAAGGCGAGGAGGGTCGAGAGGGCATCGATCATGTGACTGCTCCTGCCATAACCATCGACGTGCTTCTGTGCTTTTATTGCACCGTAATGCCGAAAAAAGATTTGTTTATTGTAACAACAGCAGAGAAAAACAACATGTGCTCACCGAGAGGGCAAGTGGAGGCAAGGAATCGTTATGATCTGGCTCACTCATTAAGATCAATTTCTACCTTTTTCATTAACACCTTGGCCTCGACAAAGATTATGTCACTGAATATATTACTCTGTACTAAGTGGGCCTGTCAATGATAATTCAACAATACTTTTGATCCACAAAAGGTATTTATTGGAACAAATGCTTTTAGATGCAACATTGAAAAGAGATGTCAGATTATTGGGATGTTTTCCTCTAAGCTTTAATCAATCAACCTTGTGGAGATTGTCTATGCTCTTCTGCATGTGACAGTTGTCATTTATGTTGTCGGTATTTATTGTTGTAACAATGATTTAATTCTGTCGTCTTGGCCACGTCTCTCTTGAAATAGATATTTTTATATAGGAATCTTATATTTTAATCTGCAAAAAGAAGCACGACAGTGTGAGTGCATGTGAGCGTCTCGCCTCCGCTTTGGATGGTTGTATTATTATTATTAGCAGTAGTATTACGTCACCATGAACATGTCGTAAAGGCCGATTATTACAAACAAACACAAATAAGCCCAGTCATGCGCATTGTGTCTATCGGGGGAGATAGAGAATGAGATGGAGAGCAGGGGAGTGCCGTCTGCATGCCCTCCACTTTGTATTGGATAGACCGCATTAATTATTTACCGTCAGGGCTGCTAGCTATTATTACAGAAAAACAGTGGACTGCATCTGGACGCTTTCCCCATGTTTGTGTGTCAACACACACCTTGCCCTCGTGGGCTCACTGCACCTCCTGTGGAGCACGCATCTTAAAAACAGGGCCGCGGCGAACACGAGGCACGGCGCCCAACTCCTTCTGTGTGTCCAAGCGTCCAGTTAGCTGGCGACTCGGATGAGATGCAGTTTGTATTAATGAGAGAAAAAGGACACAAAGCACTCCATGGCCCGCCTGCACGGTTTGTCCCACCATTGTAAGTGTGTGCGTTGCGCTGGACGTGATGTTTATGTGTGTAAGAGAGAGAGAGAGAGAGACATAGCTGCACACAGATATAGCACAAAAGCAAAAAGCCTACTAGAAAGAACATGGAGGCTGGAGGTGAGGGGGAAGTGGTTGCTCAGATTTGTTTGCCGTGTCATTCTAAGTTCTCCTCTCCTCGGTGTCGCTCCTTCCTGCCTGGACGGACATTTCTCTGTAATTCACTCCGAGGTTATGGTTTTAGATTGAGGGCAAAGCCCGGAGCCTGCCGTTTGTTTTGAAGGAATCCACCGTCAATACAGACGCATGCAGTGCTCGGATTGTTTGCAGAGTTAATAGTAGTTTGATGATGTCATTCTCAGTGACCTGAAGAGAAATTGACCCCTGTTGTGTGAGTATTTCTAAAATGCCACCTGCACAATTATGTTTGGAGTGTCCCTGGGCTGTTGTATGAAGGGTTTGTTTTATCTGATGCAGTCGCGCTCGCACGCACACACACACACACGCGTGAACACACACGCACGCACGCACACACACACACACACACACACAACGTGTACTGCCACAGTTTAATTTGCTGACCCATACCTCCACGTCTTCTGAAAACATGTTCGTTGAATGTCAGTAGAAATTAGGTTCCCCACAGTGATGGTGACATAATTTATTCATCATGACTGACTTGGAGCATTTTACCAGGAACCTTTTACAGCTGTATATTAGTTATTTTATGCCACAGCAAAGAGAGAGCAATGCTCTAAAATATGACATTTTCAACAATGTCTTTTTTTACCTGAATGACCAAAAAAAAACTAGTTTTGCTTCCATTCACACATGCAGACACAGAAAAAAAAGATACTGTCGTTTTTCGGGCATGGAGGTATCCATGACAGCGTACAACTGCATTCATCAAACATCCGCTGTTACTCCTGCTCATATGTCTTTGATGCAGATCATTTCAAACCTTTTCGGCTGACTTTTATTTATTTTTTATGTATTAGTTGAACAATAAAATGATGATGCTGAAGAGGAAATAGAAAAATAGAAAAATAAAAAAAGATGGTAAGAGGCGGAAAGCAAAAAGAGCAAATCCTCAAGAGAGATGTATAATTCATGCGACATTCCAGGCTCTCTCTCTCTCCCTGTGTGTGTCTCAGAATAGTGCTTTATTCTGTAGGATAATCACTGTGTACTATTTGCTGAATCCCTGTCTCCATGTTTTTAGAGTTCAAGTAGCCAACAGATTGGATTTAGCCCGGCCGAGACCCGAGTCCGTCATGGTGGGATTCTTTCTTTCTTTCACAGGTGTGCAGTGATTTTGATCTCAGAGTCCACATATGTTCTTCTCCAGTGTGTGTTTCAGAACATGAATAATATAGAAACAAGAGAAGTGAAATATGTCACCCGGGGCCAGATTCACAAAATAAGACTCAATATTTTCATTAGATGCTTGTTTTTAATTATTGAAATTGTTAAAATTGTGCTGTCTAGTTTTCCTCAAGGTTTTTTATTTCCTTTTTGACTGGACTCTTACTTAAGTACAATTATTGGGTTACTTGATGAAGGTGTTATGTCAAAAAAAAATACTTCCTACTTCATCTTTTTTTGGCAGCATCTAATCAGTGTGCAGTTACATTCGTTGTTGAGATTTCTTGAACAACCCTCGACATTTGGTAATTTATACAGACGTTTTCCAATTCTAAATAATTATATTTTTACTATCACTACATACATTTAGATTTAGATATAGATATATAGATAGATATAATATGCATATACCACTATTATATATATAGTGCTATATATTGCTATCTATATATAAACATATATTATATTTTGCGATACTAGATTATTTTGTATATCAATACTGATATGATGCCAGATATTCCTATTTTTACAAAAATACACAATTTAAACATTTATGTCAAAGACATCTTCAATTTGGTTCATAACAATGTGTATGAAGCCAAACCTTTTAGTGTTGTAAAAAAAAAAACGGCAAGTCTGCTCCAAAACTATTCTCTTGTGCTCCTCGTACATTTCTGGAGTGTAGACATATACACCAACACCAATATCCTGCATTTACAATGAGCTAATAAGCACATTGTCTGTTATGCTTTAATTTTGTCCCAAGTCTTATGAAAAGAAGTCAGTAAAGTAAGCATTTACACTTAATAGTCGTTCAGCCTCCAGGTAGTGACCAACTTCATGGCCTTCTCCTACAGTGAGGTGCTTGTTGAAGTAAACACAAATAAAGTCCTGTTTTATGGCCAGAGCTGCATCGGGCTGCAGCTGGGGAAGGATAGGACTAATGTCAGGGAAGGTTAGATAATTGCACTTTGGAGCATCTGTAGTAACTTCTTCTTAGCGTTTCACAAATAACCTTTCAAGATCTTTCTCCACGCTACTTTGTGAGAATAGCGTCTGGTCCAAGGAGAACTTGAGTCTGTCCTATTGGTTGTCTAAAAAAAGTTTCATATTACAGTTCTGTTCCCCTTCAGCAAGAAATTGTGCCACTGTTGGGGGGAAATAAGTTAGAATTAACTTTTTTCAACTTTCCAAGACATTCATTTCTCTATTTCGGCATATGATGTTACATATAAGCTGACAGGACCCCGGCCTGAAGGAAGGAGACAAAGAACCTCAGACTATAGGTCAGTTTTACTAGTTTGTCGCTACAAATTCGTACAAATATAAAGTTTTAATCATTACAATCGACAAGTACAACACACACTTTCATTTTAACACTGTTAAGAATATGCTATGTTTACTGAGCTGAATGTTTTTTTTGAAAGCGTGTATGTACCAGCTGTATAACGTTGAGAGCAAACTGCAGGCCACGGGTTTCAGTCGTCACTGCATCATGAATTATAAAAAGAGAGGATTCCCGTGCGTGTGAAATGGCATTGTTCACAGTTTGTGTCACATCAGTGCATGTTTAACTAGGCAAAACAAAAGCTTTTCAATATTTTAGTGCTCAGGGACTGTCAGAGTCAGGAGACGCGGCTGCGCTGCCGTTCCGCCTCCTCCTGTCTTGTCCTCTCCGATCTGGTGTCCTGTCCTCTCCCGTCCACCGAAGTGCTCTCCTCTCCTCTTAGATTACATCGCCTCAAAAAACCCATTCTCCAACTCGGCATCTCCATGTTGGACCAATTTTTGCACCATGAAGCCAACAAGAATTGACTCGCAACCATCCCTCTTCCCCATTTATCACTTCTCCATCTGTCCTGTACACCAGGCTTCAGCGCACAACCCTTTTAAGCTCTCTCCACTGGTTTGAATGGGGTGTGCTAAAATGCAGTGTTAATCAAACTCCAAACAGGTACACCAGGGTCTGGGTCTCAGAGGTCCAGTAAAAAGGCAACACTGCAGAAATGATTAACAGGGGGGCTATTGAACAGATGTGGAATCAGAGACACAAGAGGAACACTCCAATTTAGAGAGAGGAGATTGTTTGAAGAGTAAGACGAAGTTTGGTCCTTCATATTATTACTTTTAAGTCTCATTTGTAGTTAAATATGCTCACATGCCATCGGGCCATCAGTTCATATTGTTCAGGGTTCATGCACTTGGTGATGTGACCGCAGCAGCACAGATGGGGTCTTCATCTGCTTTTAAGTCTTTGTCTTCCTCTGCTGAGTCAACCACGGGGAAGGTCTTAACCGCTCCCCACAATCCACTTTGTGCCCTCGCGCCGGGGACTTGTCTGATTAGGCGTTGGCTAATTAGGTCTGACTAGCCAGGCTTTTAAGTCACCCGCCGTCACGCATGAGGCCTTGTTAGGAGTCGATGGACGGGTGAGACATTAACTGTCGAGAAGCAGAAACACTGATGATATGAGTAGACGCCGTCTAGGGCAGCGGTTCCAAACCGTGGTGGGGTTGCACAATAAATAGGAGCAGCCCTGAGAGGATTAATGGGGTAACAGAGGCAAAAACGTACAATGATGTTTTTTTTCTTTTTTTTTAGATGCTTCTACAATCACTGCTATTTGAAAAAAAAAGTCTGTGATACTTGCATACCACAATACAGGAGAGAAAAGTAGATAGTGCTTTGTATTACGGGGAAACAAGTCAAAACACACATTTTTATGGTGAAACTAAATTAATGTTGAGGTCTTGATTACAGTGGTGTCCCCTTATTGCAGCCATATATATATGTGTTAGTGGTTATATAAACTAATACAAATCTGCTGTATTTAAATCAATCTGCTATGCTTTTATATACAATTGACAACGTGATGCCCAAATGAGGCACAACTGTGTTTACATCTGGACAGAAACATGTCATCAAAGCTCATATATTGTACAAAGCACCATAAAGCACACTCATCAAACCATCAGAGAGGGATTCTTCAGTTCTTCTGAATCATTTGGGGTCAAGTGACCGTTTAAAAAAAAAAACCTAATTCATTCCCCTTCACGCAACATAAAGAATATGAACATTTAGGAGAAACATTAAGAGACATTAATATAGTGTTACTCTATCAGTGGTACTCTCAGCACTACTAAGGATGTATTCAACAGAAGTCACCAGCGGGATAAGCAGCCAAAGCAGAAACACGGAATAGTGACAAAAAAAGCAGAGTTGTCAGATATTAATCGAGACATTTTAACTTTGTCATGAGAACATTTGCCAGCTGCAAGGCGCTCTGCTGATGTTTAGCCTGAGGCTGTGAAAGACAGGAGGGGATGTTATGCCATCACAGCGTTTGATCACGGGGCGTCACGGGAACACAGGTATCAGAGAGAGACTCGTATCTCTTGCATCTGTTCAAACTCTATCGTGGGGCTTGTTTAGATATTGGTGTGAATGGGATGAGGAATATTTAACTCTGAAGATGTCAGCCAAGCTCTCTTTCCTTCAAGCCCCCTTTCAAAAGCCACGTGCGGTTCATTCAGAGCCGTCCTTTGAAACGTGATAGGCGCTCCAGTCAAATAAACATGTACGAGTCAACAAGCAAAACATCACTCTCCAAAGCTGTGTAATTGTGTGTTAATAGGCATCGCAGTACAATTACTTGGCCGACCCATAATGGAAGTCTAATCAATGTATGGATCCTGCCCTCTACTGTCAATGATGAAAATGACATCTATAATCAATTAGTGGGTGTTCAGCGTTGAGGGGCTGCAGGATGACGACCATCAACAAAGAAATGCTTCTCTCATTTGCGTCCTGTTTTGGGGGGAGAGTTCGCCGTCCCGGCACCAAATAGCCGGGAGTTATGGCTCCGATATTACAACATATTTTGTTCCACGTGGGTTTTATTTGGACATGTTCAGTGTCTGTATATTCTGTTTAAGGAGTATAATGAGTGAGTCTACTTTCAATGGATCTTCAATTTTAGTTACAGTATTTAGTAATCAGTATTTTAATTGTTCATTTTCACTCTCTCTCTCTCTCTCTCTCTCTCTCTCTCTCTCTCTCTCTCCATCCTCCTTGTTGTATGCAGGGAACACAGCAACCTCTTCTGGACAAACGTGAAAGTAGCAGACAAGTCTCAATGAAGCCAACATAACAGAAGTGAGTAACACCTATCGGCACTGTGAGTCTCACAAAGCTCGGTTTTCATAAAACGCTCCAGGAAATTAAATGGCATTTTATTGCCATCACTGTATACCTGCTAAACAGTTATAGAGTTTGAAATCGAGCCATTGACTGACATCTCATAGGAAATGTTAACATCCCAAATGTCTAGCATCACTTCTGAACAGATAACTAACGAGTAATTTGACACGGGGGAAAACAAATCGTATTATTGCCTGGGGAAGCGTTAAAAAAGTATTTCATGATCAATGCATCTGATTAGTTTGCCTTGACGGTACACTGGTGAGCTAATCAGGCCAAAGGGATCAATGGAGCGGTTGTCACGCTGCCGTGCATTCCTTCCATCTTCGGATAACTACAATGTAAATGACTGGGTACTAAAGGAAACCCTACTGGGACGCATACTAAACTCTGCCTGTGCTGCATCGTGCACATGGGAACCTCCACAGACACTTAGCCAGTTCTTAATCAGTAGCGTGCGAAAAATAGGTCCCTATTACACAGCCCTCTCTGAGTCTCTTATCATCATATTTGTCAGAGCGGCTTTATTCATTTCCAGATCAGTTTCTTCCGACTGTAAACTTTACAGCCCCTTGTAGCAAATCCTTGTGGTGCGATCCTTATTGTTGCTGAATGGCTTTTCTTGCTCTGCCTCTCTTTCCCTCTCCCTCTCCCTCTCTCTCTCTCTCTCTCTCTCTCTCTCTCACTCTATCTCTCTGTCTCTCACTCAGTAAGAGCTACGAGGCCACCAGATGCTCTGCCAGCCTATTTGTCTTGTCCCTTTCACAGAAAAACTAATTGCTAAACAAAAGGTGCTGGCGTGTCCTGTCGAGTACCCTTGTAAATGCTTTACAGCCACAGTTCCATTCTGCTGGATAGTTAAGTGGCTAATTATAAAAGCATCACAAAAAGAGTCTGATTAGGGATGAAGGGGAGGAGGAGGAGGTCGTGGTCCTATAGCCTTTTCTGCACAGGGCAGCTCAACATAAATGAAGTGCCACTGATGAAACTTCCCATAGACATAAAGAGCACTCTAACTCTTTGTTATTGTTGACATAGCTGTGATGCTACCTGTTAAGTGTGGTGCTTGTATGAATTGAGTTGGAATGAGTGGACACACTTAGATAAAGCAGAGGAGGTCGGACCTCATTGAGATCCTTTTCCACCACATTAATGGAGACTATAGGGTTACAACTAATGATTAAACCCCTTTGTGATTAGTCTGCTGTTAATTTTCTTGATTAATTGAGTGGTCTATACAAAGTCAGAGAATAATGAAAAATGCCTATCACACTTTCCCAGAGCCCAAAGTGGTATCCTCAAAGTCAAATATATTTAATTTACTTTCACAGTGAAAGAACTTGTAATGCAGAAAAAGGACCCTGTGAATGTTGTACTGTGATTATTTTTATTACAAATACATTATTGTGTAAATAGTAACAGTTTTATGGTTTAATATTTACTACTTACATTTTTTTTTTATATATATATATATATATATATATATATATATATATATATATATATATATATATACAATATATTTTTATAAACGGGTGATTTCTTCTTTTTTTTTAGATGTAAAATCTTAATCTGAAGCCAAAAAAAAGCTATAGAATAAACTTGCCTCTAAACGGTTGTAGTAATATGAATAAGTATTTAGTAGCATACCTCAAAGTACCTCAATGTTGTACTCAAGTACATGCAGTTTGGTACGTTCCACCCCTGTAGAAGACAAAGAAAAGCATAAATTACACAAATTTGAGACACTACAACGAATTAATTTGATTTATTTTTGCAGTTAAAACAAACAAGTCAATTGATTATTAAAATAGTTTCCGATTTATTTCCTGTCCATCAAATAATCTATTTATTGACGACATGTGTCAGCCCCACCGAAGACACAATCAGGGGGAAGCGGGGAGGGTTGGAATATGTGCAATTTAATGCAATCCAATACTCCACCACAAACTATCACCTCCAGAATTAACAGAGTCGCATCAATGCTTCTTTGACAGCTTTTACAAAAACTGAACATGATGAGCTTCGCAAAGGTACCGTACGGTGTTGCTGTTGTTGCATGGCAACCCTTTACTTTTTGGAAACAACCGAGGCAGAGAAGGAAAGGTAGAAAAAGCTTCTTTTGAGTGTGTTTGTGTGTGTGTGTGTGTGTGCGTGCGTGTGCACGTGTGCACGTGTGTGTGTGTGCGCGTGTGTGTGTGTGTCTATGCCGACACCTGCCACTGCATCTGTGAAAATGTGTCCCATCACCTGCTGATGTGTGTGTGTGTGTGTGTGTGTGTGTGTGTGTGTGTGTGTGTGTGTGTGTGTGTGTGTGTGTGTGTGTGTACTTGTGAGCTTGTCTACGGGCCGAGAAAACAGAGACCCCTTGACTCCCTATCTTGACAAAGTTGGGTAATTAACGACAGAGCCTATTAAAGGGAGAATATTCAGCCAGTGATGAATGGCTTTAATAACATGGCCGTGTTCTCTCTAACAGAGACAGATCCTCCCGCCATCGTCTCCCTGCCCACCAGATAAAACTACCCAGACTCCCATCTCACCACCCTCTTCATCTTGCCTTTTCCCATCGGCAGTCTCGCTCCTTCTCTGTTTTCTGTCTTTGTGTTTTCATTTTCACTCTCTTCTAAAAATCCCGTGCTTTTCCCTCAAAGATTGTGTTGTGTTTGTAGATTCAAGATTCAAGATTTAGTCACATCGGACAGGCTCCAATTTTATTTTTGCGTAAAACAAAAAGCAGATACTGTGGAGTAACCCCAAGAACACAAACATGTATAATAAGTTCCATCTACCTGCATGCATATTTGTGGTTTTGTGGACATGTCTGTGCATGTTTGTCTTGTAAAACATCGTTAGCCTTTTTGTGCAGGGGCCATGCAAATTGGACAGTTAAGAAGCGCCAGGACCGATTTATGTTTGCATGCAGCACTTTAACAGGGGCTGTGCTCCTGCTTTATGTGTCCTGGTGGGGTTGGGGGCCAGGGCTTACCACAGGGGTCACATTCATCACAGCCCCGTATTGTGAGATTGGTCCAGATGTCTGTCCTCATTAAAACAGTCCGCTCTGAAAGTGAAAAACATTCAAATGGATGAGAGTTAAGCAGCCATTCACCCACGGAGGTGTCCTTGTGGCTGAGTGTTTAACACACATATACCAACAACACCGGCAGTTCATTTGTTACTCACAGCTCTCGATCTCTTCTGGTTTCCTGTCAGTCTCTGCTGAAGGGCAAGAGTATTCAACAGCAATATGAACGGAAACGTGTTCCCATTGGCTGGTGACACACCTCACTGTGGACATTTGGGTCAATCGCCCCTTTTAGCCCAATGTTCTGTCAGAGGTCCTGGAGACCCCAGACACTCGTTAACAGCCCAAAAGCATGCTTCATATTATTGTATCACCTTGATCTTCATGACCCGTTTAAACCTGTATAAAACATAAGAAAAACTAATTATGTTTCAGAAGTCTGCTACAGAAAAGTAGAATATGGTTAATGTATTCTTATAGTGGGATTGCCCCCTTCCCAAATCCCAAATAAGTGTATTAGGATTTCTGTTTTAGGAGTTTTGAAGAAACTATTTTATAGAGGCTGACAGAGAGTTCGACCTCTCTGATGTGAAACACGACACCGGCCATAAGAAACTAACAATATTTAGAATGGTACACTGTACATTTATACATATATACTGTATATGTGAAGGACTTCTTGGTAAAGAAAATAACAATACTGTACCATGAAGTATTTAGTCGTTTATTGTAATTGCTCACTTTCATTGAATTTGAAAGCCCAGTTTGTGGAAAGAGAAAGGATTCCCACTTAAATCATTTTGTTTTAAAGAAGTTCAGATTAACAGAAAAACAAGGAAAAAAAATGTATGTTGATTGAAAATAAAAGACATACATGTAAAGGAGACTGTGTAAAGGTACTTTTTTGTGTATAATTTACCGACTTTACAGGAAAGCCCAGGACCCCAAGAATGGACAAAGCCAGAAAAATGACCGAAAACATTGTTCTGCTTCAGTTTGGCTTCAGGTTGGTGCCCTGTTTAGCACACACACACACACACACACACACACACAGCCACGCATACACTCACACACACACAGACACACACACGTTACACATGTTATACACGCCAAGTTCCTCTCCGAAGTGACTCCCATGTGTGGAGGGACCTTCGTACAGAGGTTGGAGCATCAGGCGCTCTCTCACAGGACCAAAGGCAGCGAGTCCATTAAATACACATGAGAATCTAATTAGGGCCCCCCTCGTGCAGCGGGCTCGGAGGTAGAAGTCATTGGGGAACGACACTGCCGGGACCCTGACACTCGGAGAACACACTCTGCAAATTAATCGAGAATGACCAAGAAGTACCTCTGTGAGTGACGGAGACCTCTGCTTCCTTCGAGGCAAAAATGTTCAGTGCTGATTGGTCTCATTACATTTCTTATAGTGATATAATTATGAAAATATGTCTGGAAAATGGGTAGACTCTTGGTGTGTGGTTAGTTTGCATACAATGGTAAATTTGATATGAATGTTTAATATTTATATGGTTCATGTGACCTTTAAATGAGACCTGAGAGAACGTATTGTTGGCTATGTGTTTTAGTTTGTGGCCTCATTTTACCAAGTTCCTCTACTAATTCAGCACCGTTAAACATGTCTGTTGTGGTCTTTCAATGAATGATAGTCAACCTTCCTGAACTAAATTAGCATAACTGATCATTTTGCTAATTTGTTCTGAATTCAAGCAGGAAAAGAGACTTGGCTATATTTCCCATTATAATTAGGTTGATAATAACGTTGGGTGAATTATTGCATTTTTGTTATTCAGTTTTTCCTCTGCTGCGTGTCACTTGAGATATTAGTGCAGACATAATTCTTATTCTGGCAGCAGCACCGTGACTGATATGATTTAAATTACACCTCCTTGGGCAAAGTATTCGGAAATACTTTGCAGATGGGAATTCATCACAAAATGGTATTGAGGAAATGAGGGGCATCAGAGTTCGATTACGCTAGCAAAAATGTCTTTTCTTTTGCAGAGGGTAATGACTAATGTTAACAACAGTCTGAGGTGTACATTACTTTGAAACTTGGCCACATCATAGCTTTATATTCTGTATTTAGCACTTATGGTCATTTTATGTGATGTGAGATAGATAGATAGATAGATAGATATGATTGACAAATGAAAAATGACTGTATTAAGTAGCAGCGATTACAGCCTTAAATCTGTGTGAATAGGTCCCTTAACCTGCAGCTCCCATCAGCTTTACGGCACTTTATAGTCTTTGCTCATTGTTTAGCTCTCCGGCCCACAACTTTTCAGCCAAAAAGCTGAATAACAACTAGTGTACCTGCACAGCAGACTCTATTAGTGTCTAGTTGGTAGCCGTTTCTGGATGTTTGTGATGGTGTGCAGTGTCACATGGAATTTAGTCCGATGTCTCAAAAGATGCATGTTGGTCTCATCAGGCTATAGAACCTTCTTCCAGCCGGCTTCAGAGTTTCCCACAAGCCCTGTGGCTGAACCTGGTCTCACCCAGAAAGACGCAACTGGTGAAATGACCAGGAAACGGTTGTCGTATGCACATTTTCTCCAACCTCAACCATACCTGCGCAAACATGAATTCAGTATTTTAGGTTTGGATCACTTTGTCGAGATCTGTTTTCACTATGACATTAAAAAGCCACATTATTCCACTTGGATGCAGTATTAAAAAAACAAAGAGAGAGAGAGAGACCATTGTAACATGGCACCTCTATCAGTGATGTTGTGTAACTGAACTCCAGCAGCCTCCGACTCCTCTCTCCACCTCAGCGCTCCATTTTGCTTTCTCCTCTTTCCCCACTCCTCTTTCTCCTCTCCTCTTCCTCTCCTCTTTCTCCTCTCCTCTTTCTCCTCTTTCTCTACTCCTCTTTCTCCTCTCCTCTTTCTCCACTCCTCTTTCTCCTCTTTCTCTACTCCTCTTTCTCCTCTCCTCTTTCTTCACTCCTCTTTCTCCTCTCCTCTTCCTTCACTCCTCTTTCTCCTCTCTTCTTTCTCCTCTCCTCTTCCTCTCCTCTTTCTCCTCTCCTCTTCCTCTCCTCTTTCCCCACTCCTCTTTCTCCTGTCCTCTTCCTCTCCTCTTTCTCCTCTCCTCTTTCTCCTCTTTCTCCACTCCTCTTTCTCCACTCCTCTTTCTCCTCTTTCTCCACTCCTCTTTCTCCTCTCCTCTTTCTTTACTCCTCTTTCTCCTCTCCTCTTCCTTCACTCCTCTTTCTCCTCTCCTCTTTCTCCTCTCCTCTTCCTCTCCTCTTTCCCCACTCCTCTTTCTCCTATCCTCTTCCTCTCCTCTTTCTCCTCTCCTCTTTCTCCTCTTTCTCCACTCCTCTTTCTCCACTCCTCTTTCTCCTCTTTCTCCACTCCTCTTTCTCCTCTCCTCTTCCTTCCACTCCTCTTTCTCCTCTCCTCTTCCTCTCCTTTTTCTCCTCTCCTCTTCCTCTCCTCTTTCTCCTCTCCTCTTTCTCCTCTTTCTCCACTCTTTTTTCTCCACTCCTCTTTCTCCTCTTTCTCTACTCCTCTTTCTCCTCTCCTCTTTCTTCACTCCTCTTTCTCCACTCCTCTTTCTCATCTCCTCTTTCTCCTCTCCTCTTCCTCTCCTCTTTCCCCACTCCTCTTTCTCCTCTCCTCTTTCTCCACTCCTCTTTCTCCTCTTTCTCTACTCCTCTTTCTTCACTCCTCTTTCTCCACTCCTCTTTCTCCTCTCCTCTTCCTTCACTCCTCTTTCTCCTCTCCTCTTTCTCCTCTCCTCTTCCTCTCCTCTTTCTCCTCTCCTCTTTCTCCTCTTTCTCCTCTCCTCTTTCTCCACTCCTCTTTCTCCTCTCCTCTTTCTCCACTCCTCTGTCTCCTCTTTCTCTACTCCTCTTTCTTCACTCCTCTTTCTCCACTCCTCTTTCTCCTCTCCTCTTCCTTCACTCCTCTTTCTCCTCTCCTCTTTCTCCTCTCCTCTTCCTCTCCTCTTTCTCCTCTCCTCTTTCTCCACTCCTCTTTCTCCTCTCCTCTTTCTCCACTCCTCTTTCTCCACTCCTCTTTCTCTTCTCCTCTATCTCCTCTCCTCTGCTGTGACAGCGGTGGCCTTTACGCTCGGCACTGTTATCACCCGGGCCTCACATTTTAACAAGAGCGTCATTAATGTCATCATGCAGAGCGTTCTGTCGCAGTGACTGACAGCTGTTTGGACACACTCTACCTCGCAGTCTACACACATGCAGTGGTAGGGCTGACTTACAATATTGCGATACTAAAAATGTCAGCAGATCCATTTAACTATAGCGGTTTTAAAGGGATTTTTTATGGCCCGCTTTCTTAAATATGTTACAGTGAGATAGTGCTGTCTAAATTGTATTGTACGCCATGAACTTCTGTGAGTATCAGTGTCAGCAGCTACACAGGAAACGTGAAGCACGCTCATCAATGTCAATTCTTGTGCACATAATATACTTCTCCTCATTTGTGGACCACTGTATGCTCCCACAGATGGGCACCCACCATGTTGGCCAAATGGCCTTCTGTCTCAGACCCTTTCTGCCTTCCTTTGAAAATGGCAATATATCTGACAAGTGCCTCCTCTCAGCGGAGAGGCACTGCACATTAACTGAACTTTAACCCCACATTTCTGGCCAGCGGGCCAAACCATTCCACACCTTTTGGTTTCTAATACTGTTCTATTACTTTGTATTACTACACCATATGTGACATTACAATGTAATGTGGTGTGTTTAGTTTTTTAACATAAAGCTGCCATTCTCAGATGATTATAGCCACTTCTGAGGAAGGTTTATGTGTCTCGGTTGCCCGGCAGCTTTTGTAATAACTGTTTTCAATCTGCTCTCTCTGTTCGTTTATGCACTGTATGAGAGTCTGTAAGTCTATCTGATAATGCCCGCCAATGTATCAGCTGTCTTTCTACAGTATCTCATTAGTTTTGAACCAAAAGATATCAACCTAACGGTAACATAAGATTGACATTCCATAATTCCCCAAAACAGTCACAAATGCCACAAAGGCTTCATCCCATTTTCCAAGATAGTTAACATTTTACTGTGAAGAGAACTCAAATTCCCAAAGTACCCAAAACAAATTACATTGTGGATTATCATGTAATTATGGATCTTTCCAAAGTCTGATAGAGCAGGAAAATTGAGTTCTGAATATTTCATAATGTGCAGCACCATCTTTGTTGAGGAAATTATTTAGGGATAGCATGCTCATTTGCAGAATGGATAACGGTTCATTGCGAGGCACCAGAGTGCAGTAATTGGAAATTTCTAGCAATTCGAAGATGAGCATGTCTCCTCGATGCATTCAGTACACCATTAATCTTCCTCAGACACCAGGAAACTATCAACTGGCATCCAAACCTATCAAGATGTTGCTGTTTAGTTTATTTGTGTCACATGTAAATCAATTTAATACAAAAAATCCGACAAATGTTTTTTCCCTCTGCACTCCAGCCTCAGACACAGCCGAGAAATGGTAACTCACGCACACACTTATCTGGGATTTGGATTTTAAACGGAAAATTGCAGCATTTATTAAAACAAGCAAAGAATCGTTAGGACATGTGAGTAAAGATAACGTTCAGACAAGTACGAGTATCATACACTGATATCAGACAATGACAACAATGTTAGTGCATCCTGAAATACAATCGATATAACAAAGGAAAACAAAACAACGAAACAACTTAGGGTTGGACAAATTACACACTTATACGAACACTCTGACTGGGATGTAAAAGAATAATTTTGTCGCCTTTAGAAAACATATGAAGAAATGCCAGTTTTGAAAAATGTCATCTTTAAAAGGCAAATCTAAATGTCAGAGAGACAGATACTTTACACATAGAGAGCGCTGCCTTCTGGGCGTAACACGGAAAGGCGTGAGAATAATATTTTTTCCCAGTTGAAATGAACTGCAATTACCCGGCATCAAGCATACAAAGCAGTAGTACACTCACATCGCCTGGAGAGGAGTGTAGTCACTGTTCACAATATTACTGAGGAATTTAGAGAGTCGAAGCATAATGAAAGCAAAGGATGTTTTTTAATGTAACCGAGAATGATAGAGACTTTACGTTGTTACAATCTGCAATGGGCATTTAATTAAATGTAATGAAGCAAGTCTCAGATACAGTTAATCAACAGAAAATGTATCAAACACTATTTTCATTATTGATAGTTCCACATGACGGTCTACCTATTTAAAAGGAAAAAAAACTAAGTGCTGTGACCTTTGTGCAACTGTGATCAGTCGTATAAAAGAAAACAAGGTAACACTTTACTTTAAATCACTTGAATTCACAACTTAACATTCAACAGTTTTCTTGAATTAATTTGTGCATTAAAGCGTGTGTGTGTGAGAGTGAGTGTGCGCGCAATTTTCATTTTAGTATGCATGATATTTGTGTGTATGTCAGTTTGTGTGTGTGTGCGTGTGTGAGAGTTTGGCAAAGCTATCGGCATGGGGTCACAACTCTTGCCCAGAATAGACAGATAAAGCAAGAGGAGTAGCAATCACTGTTTAGCTCTACATGTTGCATGCTGGTCAATGTCAATCTCATGAATAAGCAAAGCAAGAATAAGGCCTTCCTTCCTTCCTTAGTATAGTTTGTGTGGCAAACCTCTAAGTGGGGATTATGAGCAGAGGCCTGAGTGGGTAGTTCAATTCCATGTCAATCATCTGTGGGGCTTCTGCAGGTAAGAGTACAAGTGGAGAACACCGAGGCGCGAGCTGAGATGAAGACAGGAAGAGAAGAGGTGACGACAGAGACAGCCGAGATTGAGTGTGCAGGGAAAGCGAGGTTAACGAGGCAAAGACTCGGACCCGTCTGCTCGCTGTTCCTGCTGTCCCAGGTCAGGCGTTTTTTGGAGGTCATGTTTCAGGTCAGGGATAGATGATCTGAACTACGTGGCTGGAGGGCACCTAAAACCTGCAGGGCATTTAGGTATCTCTTCAACCTAACTGAGAACCACCGGGCTCTTCTCTTAGCATGCAAATGAGACAGGAACAAATGTCCCGTCACTTCTGGGGCTCCATGTCCCAAAGTGCTTAACACTCTTCCTGTCAACGCCCCTCTCCAGCTGCTTCAAAAACCCCTCCTGCACCTCCCTCACTCTTATTTCCTCCCTCTTATGTTCTTTAAATGAGCTTTCCAACTCCACTTCTTTCTCGCAATTCAATTTTACAGGGCCATTATCCCGGGTGTAATGTGGAGGTTAAATATATCCGGGCAGACGTTATGTGAAAATAATTAGTGCTAATGAATAATGCACTCATTCAGCTGATGAAGGATGGTTGTCAGGGTAATGGGGTGCAAGGGAGGGGCCCCTCTGACAAATGAAATTAAAATATTTAAACACTGTTTTTTACGATATTACCAGGCCCTCACACCTTTCCTGTTACCTTCTCGCATGCAGCCGTCCGGCCTCTATGTGACATGAAAGCTGTGCCATTACTCATGCACAAGATTTGTCTCACTAAAGACAGCGCCCAGATACGAGGAGGAAATATCCTCCACATCACACTTTTACAGTACCTTACACCACAGCTAATCGTCCCTGCCACTGATAATCACTTTGAGGACATCAGCGACACCAATCCATATCGACAGCCCGTCTTTCTGCCAGGTTATATTTTGTTCCCTTTTATTTATTGCCACTACACTCATTCGTCCTACGATCTCATTCGGCGCCCATCATGTGATAATGAAGGATGTAGGTTTTAAATTGCCCAGTTTACAGCCCCCTTCCAGCCAATTGGCCCCCTGGAATCAATAATGGTGGAGCAAGTGCTCTGTGACTGATGAACGGTAAAGCATCAACACCATTTCATTAGACATGATGGTGAGAGGAGTAGAGGACAGTGACGGCATGGGACAGAAGGCTCATGAGCTAATAATTGCTCAGTAACTTATTCTCAAAACTTTCTATGCGGTTAAATGACACTTCGGATGCATCGGTTCAACCGGTTTCCTAAAAAACATCGACTTCCACTGACTTTAGCCATTCTAGTACTTTTGGTTTTGTTTTCCCAGGTTTTGAGATATATTTAAGATGTTTGCCACCAGTCCAATACAACAGAGCTAAAGATTACATTTAAACAAGACTAAAAGTCTACAGCTACGCTGGCAGCTCTGTGTGGGCGTACATTGAATTACATTAAATGCTAATGTCAGCATGCTCACAATGACACTGCTGACATGCCGATGCTAAAGCAAGGTTTACCGGATTCCCTGTCTTAGCTTGTGTTAGCATGCTAACATTTGCAATGAATACAATCTGATGCTGATGGCTCATGTTATTAGATGGATGTGAGGAACCAATATCATGGCAATCCAACCAAAGGTTGCTAAGTATGGACCAAAGAGGTGGGCCAACATACAGGCCAACATTGATATCCACATAGCAATGCAGCTAGCATGGATACAAGCTGTTGACGGCAAGGAGTATCTGGGACTTTGTTTCTGTTCATTTTATTTGTTATGTTTCAGTGTAGATGACATTTTTCCATCATTCTAGCCGATTGGAAACAGGAATCTAGACGGCTCAAACCCAGTCATGGAGATGCCTCTTAACTCTCTCCCCTAACTCATCCGAGACTGCACCGACCTTTCCATTTTCAAACCACAAATTTTAACCCACCTGTTCAGAACTGCTTTTAATGTGTGATTGTGTGCTCTACATTCTTATTGTTTCTATGTATTGTTTGTTATTGTAATTTTAGTTATTTTTATTGTATAGCTTCTAGGATGTTTGAGTACCTTGAAGCGCTATATAAATTAAATGCATTATTATTATTATTATTATTATTATTAAGGTAACATTATTTTTTTAGGGGGTTTTGTTGGCAATTTTTGTTTACCGACCTTTCAAAAAAGGCAAGAAAAAGGGCAAAAGCATGGTGGATGTGTCCTGTTGAACTAAAAAGGGAGAAATTAACTATTCTTTGTCAAAAAACTTCTAATTGCATCTCAGATTGTTACAAATCATGCAGGTCTTTAAGTCAAGGCTATATTCAGTTTTCACAGGACAATGGGTAGCTGTTATAAAAAAGGGCTGTAAGCAGTGAAGTGTGCTGCTCTTTCCCTGGGGCTTAGCCAGCACACTCATAGCAAGCCACATCTGACAACTTTCTTTTATTAATCCCATATTTTGCACATTGGCCCCATACACATTTGACTTGTAAAACAGACCTAATTACAAAGCCTGTAGCATGCAAGCCTCACATCAAACAGTAAGTTACAGTAAAAGCCTATGATCTCAGTCGCCTTCTCTCTCTTTTTTCTCCCCTCCCTTGCCTCCTTCGCACAGCAGAAACACTGATTATAACAAGAACATTAAAAGGGAATTACAGCGAAACAATTTACACTTAATGTAGCAGTCATATGAACAGGGAAGAAGGATGGACAAAGATATAGCATTATTAATAATACATGATTTAATTTAGCAGCTAGGCATGAATAGAGCAGGATTAAGGCACAGGGAAAGACAGACAATGAAAGAAGAGTGGTAGAGAAGGAGGAAGCAGTGAGAAAATGACCGCTGAAGGAGAAGAAGTGAGATGAGAGCTCCAATAAAATATAAAGTCTGTATAACAGAGTAGAGGGTAAAAAGTGGAGGAGGGAGGAGGATCAGAATATGGTGCTATGGGTTTTCTGCGCACTGTGATTAATTGGCAGTAAATATGCAAAGCCTGATGGCCATAAGGCAATCAGAGGAGCGACACTCATCTACATGTTGCACAGTGGGCTATAATCCATCTGAGGGGCAAGGAATAATGATACCAGCAAGCAAGAATAAGAGCAGGATCTGTTTATTACCTCAGACAGATCCATAATGCATACAAATGTGAGGGATGTAGGCAGCAGCCTCTGGCCACCAAACCCTATTGAAAGGTACTGATGGTAATATTGTTTTTAGTGTAATGAAAGACAATCTGATTTAAGCACCTATTAAGGCGTGTAAGTCTGCTGTCATATAAAGCTTTAAAACAAGTTCGAGAGCCGTAATGATCACTGACGGAGTGCGGAGAAAAGCTCAGATGGACACAAAGTAAGAGTTATCCTCAAAGGCAACAGTAAGGTCAACAATAAAGTGTATGCATATTGCAACAGGGATGTATAGTGTACAGTGAAACATAACTGTGGTCCAAATATACACATGAAAGACCGTGACTATCATTACCTGTATAGATAATGGCAATAAAACTGTAATTTCAATTCTTGGTGGCATGTGTTTTTCTTATTTGCAAAGACACACGTAAACATATGAACGCCTTCAAACACAAATACCTCACTTTTCTGTCTCCTCACTGAGGACATTACCACCAGGATCCTTTTAGTGCTAGAGTAAGTATAAATTGTGTTGAACATTGATAAACTAATGCAATTACCTGCAGGGCAAGCAAGTCAGCTAATTTAAAGATACCAGGTTTGTTCATGTGGTGGGAGGCTCCGAATAGGCCCCAAGGGTGGAAGATGGCACCTTTATTACATCTGAGAGGTCAGCCTGGTAGCACTGTATTAGGATTGATCTTTTGATCCCTGAATGGAACCCCCCATACTGTACCGACCCCATCTGGCTGAGAAAAAAACTGCTTATCTGGCGCAAAGGGTTAACTCCGCTAGCCAGGCAGCCTAATTGAGCACCACACATCTCAGCTACACAGCAGAAACAGGAACCTAGAGGGTCGTAACAAGCCAAGCATGACTTATTCACATAATAAACCAAGCAGATATCTAAATGAGCCATTGAGCTAGCCAGAGGGAGGGAGGCCATTAGACCTCGTGGACTACGGGTACATATTTGTATATCTACAATTGCCCTGTCATTTGCATATGTGGCTCGCTATAGAAATGTTAGTCTGTGTTCGTACCCAGGGGCCTAATGACCCAACAGAGCAACGTTGTACTCATTCACGGTACCATAAACAAGTCAGAGCCACATTCCCTTATTCAAAAAAAGAAAAGTGATGGCGTGAAGAATATTTAGGTTATAATGAAAACAAAGCGGCTGGAGGTCTGCTACATACCCACCGTTTATTCACTTGGGGGGGGGGAAACATTTGAGATATGATCAGTAAATGAAAGCGGAATAGTTTAACATTTTAGGAAATATGATTGTTTGCTTTCTTGCCGAGAATTAGATGGAAAGATTGATATATGCATCTGCCCGTGCCACCGCCGGCAGCCGGTTGGGTTAGTTTAGCATAAACACTGGAATCTGAGAAACGGCTGTGGCTCAGTCTGAAGGTTACAACATCCACCTACGAGCACCTCATTGAATGAGCTCTAAAATCGTCTATAAAAGTACTTTTAACACAGTGAAATGAGAGAAGTTCCATTTGTTTCTCTCTTTCTTTGTTGAATAAAGAACTTGTCACATGGTCAGAAGCCTTGCCGTCACTTTCTAACTTGCGGGGTAGCCCAGCGCAGCAAACATCATGGTTGGGCGTAAAATAAGTTTGTAAACTTCGTACAAACTTATATAAGGTAACGAACGTGACTTCAAAATAACTCAAAGTGTGGTTGATAGTGTTGTGTTTGACCAATCCACCAAACGTCCCCTGTGGTTTTTTTAGGGTCCTTATACTATGTCATCACACTCCCAGAGCATGTATAAATAAATACATATAAATACACAAAATGAATGGTGCAAATTGCCAAATATTATTGTTAATAAAAAATGTTTTTATATTAACACACATATTTACTAATAATGTACATAATTGTAAAGGTGAAATGTAAAAAGCAATGAACTGTGCAGAAACTGGAAATCAACCAACAAAAGCTTGGTATTATAGGATGCTTGGGATCCTTGGAATTTCATTTCAGAGACCCCAGAAAACAGCTGATCCTCCTATTGTGCACTCGTATTTGTCTGTTATGTTGTTCATTTGAAACAATAACACAAGGTTGCCACTAATCAGATGAGTCTTGTGGCAAATGGTAAAGGTCAGCCTTTAATGTGACCTCTGACACATAATTAAATTGCCATCTTTAACCTCTGTTACAACCTGTCACGGAGCATTGGATTACATGCTGCAAATCACTCCACCAATCAATGACAGGAGTGAGGGCAGAGGGGAGGGCCTGCTGGGTCCAGCGGTGTCTGCAGATTATCTTTAATGAAGTTGAACTGTACAATGATCATGTTAGGGTAATTCCAAATTAGATTTACACTGAGTAAAGGAGACTGCAGATAAGAGCCACATGCCTTCTTCCACTTTAGCTATTAGTCATGCAAATGCGGGGTTGATGTTGCATGGATATATTTGATGACGATGGCCATAACAAACATATTTTATGCAGTAAAATACAGCAAAAACTGATCAAAAGTGTCATCATATTGACTCATCCCATCGGCAAGTGCAAAATAAAGCAAAGAAATTAACAATGGAGCCAAAACAGATCAATTTACTTTACAGAAGCCAAATAAAATGTGTAAAACGGAATAACTATATCCACGGATTGCTCAGTACGCCCTGGGTATTGCCTTACAATACTATCTAAGCATAATCTATACATTATTTATCACACTCAAGATATTCTACTTATTATATTGGGTGCTGCCAAAACAGCACATATCTACTTGAGATGGGGTGGATGCCACGTTAATCAATGATCAGCATATGCTCAGTCAGCAACACAGCCTCTGATTTGTTCGCACTCAACTCGACCCAATGCATCATGGGATACATCTTGCCCACAGTGGGGTTCAGAAGACAATTATCGATGGATTTGTTAGTTTTATAAAACACGTCATTGGAAAGCCACAACGTTGACGGAGCGGAGGTTATTTAAATCGAGTTTCTAGACCACAGCGTTAGTAATGAGAGTACTTTGATGCCATATACGACATCTCTGACCTCGACAGATATGAATTTGTCACCCATATGTACCACGTCCTCTTGAACATTATTGCTTCATTCATACTTTCTAACATTACATGCAGTCCCTGCTCATCAATTGTCATGCCAAAAAGTGATTGTTTGCCAAAAGATTATTAAAAAGTGGGAGCATGCGCAGCTTTTTCTGAATTGCCCAGTTGACGTGCAAATGCACATAACTGTATGTCCGTGGTAATAAAGACACACAAAGGTGTGTGCGTCTTTGTGAAACCTTTCTTGGAACCATATAACCACAAATTATCAGTTTAGTAATGATAATAAAAAGTGAAGAAATGGCATACACAAAGTATATTGTATAGTATGTCAGAAGAAGGGCAAAAAAGTATGTTTACTTTAAAAAAAAAAAAAAGGCTTATTACAGAATAGCAACAAATGCAGGCAAATGGTGAATTTGATGCAAATTCCTGTCTCCTCCTTCTCTTCTCTTCTCCCCAGATGGATGCAGACCACAACTGGCTTTCTTCACGCTCTTCATCCACGTCTTCTTCGACTGTATGTCCATTGACATCAGGAGAGCAGAAACTGAAACTTCATCTGTTCTGACTGGACCGTTTATAAATATAAAACTGTCTCTGTCTCTTACTGTTGCTCAATGTAGCACTTAATCACTTAATCATTGATGATTACTGCAATTGTTAGATTGTATCCAGATTATTGGAAGTAGTTTTGGATAAGAGTGTCAGCTAAATTAATGTAATGTAATGGTAGTAGATTTGTTAAAATGTTGCTTGAGGAGAAACTTTGGAGTAAGACAAGTGCCAAAGAAACCAATATACATAAATGTATTGTCCTCATGATCTCATTTTCTCTCATTCATCAAAAATCATTCATGGGAAAAAAAGTTACAAAAATACAGACATCCAATTGATTTGTATAATAAGACAATGTGGGGCATCACTTCAGTTTCAGTGGAAGTAAAACTTTATAGTCACATGTCAACTTCAGCACCTCTAATTGGCGGTTCTATTTACTTTTTTGTTTTATTTTCAAATAGAACAGCCAATTAGAGGTGTTGAAGTTGACATGTGACAATAAAGCCTGCATATGGCAATACAAATATATACATAACATATAATTGAGAACACATTTCCTTGTGTATGTTAACAACTATAAAAGTATTTACATTTAAATGTACCCCCTGCGCTGTCCCCGCAGGCTTTAACATCATGTCTGTCGGGAAGTTTTCATTACCTGGATTACCATAAAACTTTAAAAGGTGAAATCAATAACTATATTCGCAGAGAGCAATGCATTCAGAGATTTTCAAAGTGAAATTCAAAAGCTGAGCTTTGGAGAGCCTGCTGGAGTAATTCACACATTTGATTCATTTTGGACCTATATTTTTGTGAACTATACTTTTATTCTTTATGACATACTATGTCTTATTGTTTTCATGGCATAACATGCTATGTTATTTGTATGGCATAAAATACAATTACTTTTTATGACATACCAAATATTTCTTCAGGTCACACAGTATATTCTTGAACACAGAGCATATGCTGCCTACATCCTGAACATAGCTAATACTGATGAGAACATTCCTGATACAGGAGAACATTCCTGCTACGGGAGAACATTCCTGCTACGGGAGAACATTCCTGCTACGGGAGAACATTCCTGATACGGGAGAACATTCCTGCTACGGGAGAACATTCCTGATACAGGAGAACATTCCTGATACAGGAGAACATTCCTGCTACGTGAGAACATTCCTGCTACGGGAGAACATTCCTGATACGGGAGAACATTCCTGCTACGGGAGAACATTCCTGCTACGGGAGAACATTCCTGATACGGGAGAACATTCCGGATACAGGAGAACATTCCTGCTACGTGAGAACATTCCTGATACGGGAGAACATTCCTGCTACGGGAGAACATTCCTGATACAGGAGAACATTCCTGATACAGGAGAACATTCCTGCTACGTGAGAACATTCCTGCTACGGGAGAACATTCCTGATACGGGAGAACATTCCTGCTACGGGAGAACATTCCTGCTACGGGAGAACATTCCTGATACGGGAGAACATTCCGGATACAGGAGAACATTCCTGCTACGTGAGAACATTCCTGATACGGGAGAACATTCCTGATACGGGAGAACATTCCTGATACAGGAGAACATTCCTGCCAACTGCTATACGACTATAAATCACCTCTGGCCAGATCCTCCTCAAATTGAACATCAATAAAACTTGCACCGCTGTCACTTTATACTTTAGATACACTGTATACACTTTCATTTTTATTTAATTATTTTTACATTTTTATTTCCTTTATTATTTTCATTTCCTTCAAATTCTTAAATGTAATATTCTCTGCTATTTTATTGTATTGTATATTTGTAAACATGTTATGCTGCTGCTTCACGGAATTTCCCCCTAGGGATGAATAAAGTAATATCTAATCTAATCTAAGTACAGTATATTAAAGAGGGACTAAAACCCCAAAGTACAATTTTAGGATATATTGGCTCCAAGCGTAGCCGTATCTTTAGTTTCAGTTTTAGTAAGCTGGAACTCTCTGGAGGAATTTGTTTGATCAGCAGGTTCAGGGCAGCCATGTTTTGATTCCTTGATGGCATTCCCCTGCTAGCAGACTGACCTGGGGTCTGTGGTCAGCAGACAAGATTAAAGGGCTTTGTTAAGGGCTCACGCAGCAGTATTTACAGACACACTGAGGATGACGGAGAAGCCATTGCTGCTGAGTAATAGCAAAAGATTTATTTTATAAAACACAAAATGTGTTTTAGTGGTGAGGTTTTACAACTGAGGCTGATTCCCAAACTGTCCCCAAACTCAAATGAACCTGAATGACTTTGCCGATTATGATTTAGGGGCTGCTAGTTTTATCTCAAACTGTGCCTTGCTTTGTGGCCGGGGGCCTTGTGTTGTTTAAAGGGTTGTCGGGGTATAAATACTAAATTAATCATGCTTTGGCTCAACTTGCTGGGGACTGAAATTTGCTTATGGAGGGCCATGATCACATAAAATATTAATGGCTTTACAGAGAACTGGCAATGTAGCAATGGGGGCAAGGCGTGTGAAAGCGTGGAGCAGTGTGTTGGGAGGGGTCACAGTTTATTTGAGATCAGAAGCACCTTCCTCATATCTTCACTTTAAATGGATAAACACACGGCAAGTGACCAAAACATTGTGTTCGCACATAATCCATCCATTAGGATGAATTTTGTACGTATTATTCTACAAAATTGTCAAAGTGGTAATTGGTATTAATTGACATGCAGCAATGTTTTCGTGTTGTGAAAATGCAAGGATGATATTCAAATGAATATGAATAAATACATTATAAGTGTGTAATGTTATGCATGTTCATCGTTGTTGCATTTGACCGACTTCTTGAGTCCCCGAGGGCTTCTAAAAGAAACTACAATCGTTTCCCCTGACAGACAGCAAGTCTCCAAGCAAACAAAAGTGATCCTTTCTTTCACAGTAAAACAAACTTTCCATTGCATCTTCCTACTCCACACACACACACACACGCGAGAAGAAGAAAAGAATCAACATCATCACAGCTCGTTCTAAAATGTCATGCCATTTGTCTCCTCGACACAAATCAGAACGCAAAGATTTAGATAATGGATGACACGGATGCTGTAAACTTGTTAGCCCATATTTTCAGAGGCTCACACAGAGCACATAAACATCGTATACCCGCTGAGACACAGACGGAGGCTGGGGGAGCTCTCAGACATCACCACTGAAGTGACACGAGACGACATGGGGCTAAGTCCTAAATCTTCTTTAACACAGTTATTGATGTAGCTGTTCCGCAAAGTGCTACTAAACAATTGAAAAGGGAATCTGGGTATGTGTGTACAGCTAACCAGTTTACATGACACATAAAAGCTACAGGTCTGTGACACAACTACAGAAATGTGCAGCTGCAACAGCTTGTTTGATCGCAAATGATGCTTTGGTGGCACCACAGTAGGTAAATGAGGCGGCAGAAGGGGGCATTTAATACTCCCCTACCGAGAGACAGAGGGAAAGTTGTCTGCTGGTGGCGTTGGGGGGAGAAAACGACTTAAATGATAAACAGCAGATATTCTAAGAGAACAAATCTGATTTTTCACAATTATCTCTGCAAGCCTGACAGGCACCAGGGGTGGCCATGGAACACCAAACTGGTGGAGACTGATTGGGTTATTTGTCCTCTCTTGTTCAAGGCTGAATGATTGTGGGAGCTGTCCTGTAGAGAGCCTCTCTGCAGGTGTATACCAACTCCTTACAAGAAGCACAATCCCTTTAACCTTAACACCCATATTCACGTGAGGTTTGAGGAAAGCTAAAGTTGCCACAGAGGGCATTTTGACATGTCACGGTAGGAAAAGCAACGGAGCAAAAAATGAAATGAATGGTGGCCGACTTCCATTTAGCCGCATCGGTTTCAGGGTTCTGGAAGTATGCACTACATAGAAGCAGAACATATCCAGTCCACTCGGCTTCTCTTTCCAACTGCACTCTTCAAAGTTTCCAAACACTGAGCTGAATGAGGCTTTCGTCCCATCAAGGATTATTGTCCCAAACAGCAGAAAAGCCTTGCAAGCTCCAAAGTAAACTGCCTGAAGAGTCACCATGAGCACATTGGCCAGACCCAGCATGCACCTGTTGGTGACATGACATCATGGGTGTGTTTGACTAAGCCGTCGGCCAGGAACAAGAATGCCAGCCATACTTCTTCATATGATGGTGTTACTTGCAATGGCAAAAGTACTATACTTGTGATAGAAAGTACTTTTTTCTATCACAAGTATAGTTTTCGAGGATGTTTTCAAACTTTGTCTTAATTGAGAAAATAATGTTCAATATCATAAAATATGTTTTACCCATGGAAACAAGATGGCAGCAAGGAAATTAGGCAAATAAAACTATACGGAAAAAACATTTATAAATATTTCTGAAATAAAAATAATTTCGATACATCAGGAAGACGAATAGTGTTACAGTAAATACTAAATGACATTCAAGACGCTGTGGCCTCTTGAAGAGTTGGAGCTGGATACTGCACACACACCTCCTGTAACAAAAAGAACACAAATGGTCTTAGTTCTTGTTGTATTTACATCTATTTTAGCCAAGTTATGCAAATTGTTTAGGCTACGCACCAAGAAATCTTCGCAAAAATATACATTTAGCAAATATATACTATCATGTTATACCATGTTCTTACCGTAGCACGGACAGTTTGAGATTACCTTACCGATCCAAAGCAAGAAAAAAGAAAAAAAGAAAAAAAAAGTGATAGAAGTAGGAATTTGAGGAAGTTTGCTCTTTAGGTGAAGAGGAAGTTTTTTTTGTTTTTTGAAATGGTCTTTGTTCAGCTCTTTTAGGAGTGTTGTTTTTTTTCACTGCCATATAATTTCTTCTTCTTTTTTTTGTGTTTTCATTTTTTTTGTGGCAGGATGTTTTCAGACCATTTCAATTCTTTATTTTTTGTACAATCCAAAGTTAAGCCAAGAACTGAGAAGCCAAGCTTTCATACAAATCATTTGAACCCAGACATAAAATATTTACACATGAGCATTTAAACCAGTCAACCTACCTAACCTTTCTGCAAAAGCTACAGTCATTCAATTACAACACAGGTTTTTTTTTTTTTCTTAAACTAAGAGTTCAACAACAGGTGTGATCAGCTGTCACATGTCCAGACTAATTCTACGTTTTGTGAAACGAAATAACAAAAACAAAAAATAATGTCTACATTAAGAGCATTAAAAAATTCACCATTGTGGCATCTGGTATACGCATTAAAAATAATCAAACTCGTACATGGTTCTTCTGCAAGTTACACATTTGAATGGAAAAAAAAAAAAAGTCTAGCCAAAGTAAAATGTGCCTTGTTTGTTTATGAACAGGCATTGAAATCTTTTTAATTTGCTGGAATGCTGCTCTTCTTCCAAACCAATGTATCCAGGGAAGAGCGTCCAACTGATCTTCATCTGCGCCAAGAGCGAGGCTCGTTGTCGTCTTCTTCCTCGTCATCATCCTGCAGCAATGCATCGTCACTCAGCGACCCCTCTGGGTACTGATGAGATGAAAGAAAGAATAAAAAAAAACACTTGAGTGACGTAAACTTATTTTGAGCATCAGCACTCACCTAGCACCATGTATTAAAAACGTCTTGGCAGGGACTAAATCCTCAGCATGAGCGCATCTCGTTGCAGACGCACCAAATGCTTAATGAAAGTATGAGTGGCAAGGAAAAAGCCACATAAACACAATCCTTGCTGAAATGTGTAATGGCTCCCTCTTGTGTTCTCAGAAAGTAACACAACAAGAAAGAGGTATTTATTAAGGTTTCCCCATATGTCCAAGCAGAGAACATCCAAAGATCTCCTTGAAAGTAAATATTTCTGTTCTAGAATCAATGGTAGCACGTGAAGTAGGAACACCGATCCTGCCTGATCCCTATATACTATAAAGAGAAACATAAATAGCATCTAGAAACATTAATATATGCAGAATGAGAAATGTCCTAAAACCTCATCTTCCTCTGGTTCAGCGTCATCAGCATCCGCAGCACTGAGAGTCTTGACCACTTTATGCCAGGCCAGACGCAAAGTCTGGTTGTTGAACCTCACTCCATGAAGCGCCGCCTACAGGTGGTCGAAACACAGGAGCGTGTGGTTAGAAGTTGTATATGATGTGAAAAATGGTACAACAACAACAACTGTGGTCAACAACCTGATCAAAACGGCAAGAAGACGGTGGCGCTCCATCGGGAGCAAAGTGCTCGATAATAAAAGTCAAAATACTGGAAAGTAGCTTTTACTGTTGGAATTCCAAGGGGCTCAATTAAAAAATAAATGAAAGAATATTCTAGCGCATGCATGCCAGACAGTCGACTCACCTGTTCTGCCTCTGCTCTGGTCTTGAAAGTGATGACTGCAGACAGGTTGTTTCCATCAATCTGGCAATCTTCAATCTCTCCAAATTGCTTCAAAATTAGGAAAACGCAACATTTTGGTCACTTTATAAACTAACTCATTCCTGTGTAAATGATTAAAAACTGATATGATGCATGTTCTTTTTACCAAAGCAATGTTGTGTTAAATTAAGTGGTTTTTCTACAAGTAGCTTTTAATATTGCTTTACCTCATTCCCACTCTACTCAAAACATACTGGGGGGCTGAGATGAATCAGTACACATTAGGAAACACATTAGCTTTCTTGCTGCATATCTGGATCACGTTGAGTCATATATATTAGTTTTTGCTTATTGAATATTCTTCTGGTGGTTGAGGAGTTAATAACTTGACCGTGTGAAATTGAGTTAGTATTTACTGGATGTACCCAACACCATTTTATTTGTATTTAGACAGACTGGACTGTCACTATGTTGCTGCTCCATAGGTGGTCAGTTGCACTGTGCAGGTGTAACCACCAGAGGACACTGTTGATTCTTTTGCCACACTGAGCAAAAGTAATAATAGTAATAGTCCCATTTCATTAATCGTAGAAAATATGTCATTTTTTGCCTTTGTTGATATTTAGACCATTTCTTTTTAACACACTACACACAGCCTTAATCCAAAGTAAGGATGTGAGAACAGTTGAACGCTACATTTGTCAGGCACTGAATGTCCACCGCCCTCAACAGTGCCCTTTAACACAGTCCTCAAACGCTCTGATTGGTTAACTGCAGATATTACATTTCCTTTTCTCAGTAATGTAGTTATCGGCTGACTTACAGCAAAGTGTGGCAGCAGGTCCACATGGTCTGCCTCAGTGAATCCAAAAATCTCCACCGCTCTCGGCCGATGGTCCACGACTGCATGCAGCGACACACCTCTTCCCCGTCCTCTGGAGCCCCGTCCCCGGGCCCTGAGAGCACCACGGCCCCGAGCGTGGACCCCCCGGCCTCTTCCGGGAGACAGGATCCCCCTTCTAGCCGCCTGGGTAAAAATGAAAAAAGGGGGATGGAAAGAACTCAAATAGAGCACAAATATCTGTCCAATATCATGAAAACACACAAGTTGAGTTGTCGAGAGGACACTCTAAAGTTTGAGGCAGAGTTTAGTCTTAAGATTAAGTCAATACCTCAATTTGCAGCTGCGTGTACTTTATTTTCAACAAAGCAATGTCCTCTCCGGCCTGGGTCTTCTTGTACAGGTCCAGCTCCGCGTCCAGCAGTTCCTTCTGTGCCTGAACACATTGCAATCAGGAAAGACAACTCTGCAAATCAGAAGTAATAAGTCAAAAGGCAACGGGATAAACTGAAAACCCCAGTTGATCTAATCCTTGAGAGCAAGGAAGCATATGCTGTGCTGTTATATTATTATATTCATACAGCAAGAGAGGTAAAATAAGTAGAAATGCAAACCCAATAACAAGAATAGCACAATCTAGTTTTAAGCCATCGTTTTCGTGTTGCATGGATGCACTAGTTGGGTGAAAGCCCTACCTGTGCCCTGGTCTTGGATGTGCGTAGCTGGTTGTTGCTGCCTGAGATTCCCTTTATCTCCTCTTGAAGTTTGGTGATGCTCTTGGTTAGCATGCCTAAAGTTTCCATGATCTTGGCTTTATCCTCTGCCTTCATTGTTTTGTTCTTCTCAAGTTTAGATATCAGGAGCTGCAGAGAACGTGGGCAGAAAAGCTGAATTCTTGCGGCGATTCTTGCGGCGATTCCAACAGAGTATTTGAATAATTACAAAACACAGAAAGCCACAAGTCACACAGGAGGGGAGAAAGGGTACGATTTTATATCGTTATGAAAATATGGATCATTTACTCTAAACATGTGGAACACCAGACCCACTGTTGCAAACGAATAGCCTATAAAGTATTTAAATTAATGCAAACACATTTATTATGGCTGTATACCTAAAGACATTTACAGCCCCATCCGTGCTACAAGACAGTTAAGACAAATGCACAATAATATTTTCCATAGACTAGGCACCCCTAGATAGTCATTAAATGTATGAATGTTTGACGCCATCACGCGACATGTCCAATGCAATGACAACGAATGTGAACAAAGTTGGTTTGAATCCAGAACAAACAAAAAAAAAAGCCACCAGCCAACCTTGATTATTGTAACCAATTATGAGATTATTTGGGCTATATATATATATATATATATATATATATATATATATATATATACATACATACACACACTTAATTCAGACCAAGATGTGTACGTATGAATCATTATGGGCCTTAATGTCTACTACATTACATTTGCTGTACCCTTTAAATAAACCGTCCAGGCCTGTTTAGATAAGATATGGCCTAGGACTACATTAATATATTTCTTCTCTTTAATTTCACTTTGAACTGCTCGGTTCATTTTGCAGTAAAGTTCACAACATGAAAAAAGTATTTAATTCACAAATGAATTAACAAAATAGGCTTTACATGTGGCTTACTTATATAGACCATATCATTATATAATTAGCAGAAAAGATACTATATTGTGATATATATTGCCGTCTGTCCTAAATCGGGACAGAAGCGTTAGGCCGAGCGCTACCAGACACATTGTTATCCATTTTCAAATATAAAACTCTAAGCCCTGATCTTCAACCCTTCATCCCACACTACGCTCCCAAACACTGCTTTGGTTTGTTTGTGTAGATTTCCCAACGCAGTCGCTGACTTGGGGACGCTGTGACACTTAATGTACAAGCCATTGATCGAGACTCAAGAGTCATCTTACCTTCTGTGTCTCAATGTGCTTCTCCAATATTTCCTGCTTCTTTTTTCTTACATCCTGCTGTAGTCTTAGAGCTTCCTGTTAAAGAAATGATGGGAATGATTAGGCGCTGCCTTCTGCATTAGTATGAGAATCCAAGGTGTTTGTGGCCTTGATTCTAAATCTCTCCACTCCCCATTTCCCACCATTCCTCTTCTCACCTGTTTATTTTTCAGGGCTTCCTCTGAGTTTTTCTGGGCTGCCTTCAGGGCATCAGGATTGTATACAGTCTTTGTGAGGCCCATCGATGTAGAAAACACCTTAAAAAAGAAAAGAAAAGGGGGGCGGGGGACATAATATTTAGACAATTTTAGAGGAGAAATTCCAAAACAGAATGAGTAATGATGAACAGTGTGAACGCTCACTTTTTCAATAGGAGCTGCTGGTTTGGCAGAGAACCCCAAACGGTCCTTCACCGACACCTTTGAGGGATTCTGCTGCAAATCGGGGAAAACATCGATAACATTTATAAACACAATCTGAAGACTTTTGCAGAGAATATGTGACAAAAACTCAACCAACCACACACACACACACACACACACCTGAGAGGCGACACTGGAATCTTGTGATGGCTCAGAGTTTGCATTGAGCAGGGGTCCAAGGCGATCTTTGACAGACTGCTTAAGAAACACGTCTGAGGCCTGCTGAATGACAACAGAGTTGTTAGTCACATTATGTCTGGATCCATGCGTTAGTGCATTTTAATATAGCCACCAGTGTCAGATAACAATTCAGAATTTTCCTATCGTGCTGAACTTGAGGGGCCTCTGTAAAATCTACTTTATTTACCACCAGCTTCATTGCAAATACTCATTAAAACTGCAGGACTTATGCATAAAGAACTAATTTAGTCTCTTAAAATTATATTTTTCTTGTAACAACTCAAAAACAATCTCAAATACAAATTAACGTATTTTAGGAATAACATGGAATTGACTTGGTCATTCACAAGTGCACCATATTTTAAAAAGACATGTACTCTTTGTGGTGCCGTTAAGACAGAACATTTTACAACAACCACATGTTATGAGCGACAGATGTAAAATGAACTTATACCATGTCCGTCTGTTGCTGAGGGTGCTGCTGTGAGATAGACTGGCCATCAGTCCCATCATCACGAAACCAGTGCACCCTGATGAAGCGGTTGTTGAGAACAGCCTCTGTGCTTTGCATAGCCTGCTTGGCCTCGTGTGGGGAGGCAAACTGGATCAGTGCCCCTTCTGGGTCATTCTGGAAGGCCACCTGTCCAAAAAGACATTTGAAATGGAACTGTGAGGCTGTGGAGCCGGAAGGTGACTGAACTTAACCTCAACATTGAAAGGTTATGAACCGAAGAGCAACGGAGTGGTGCGATTTTCACCAGACCAAACCAACGGTGTATATTACTCGTTTGTGTCTGCCGTGCTTAACTGCAATACAAAAGTGCATGAAAGATGTGATGTTCATTTCAAATAAGGCTTTTAGTAACTCAGACGTTTTTTTTAAAGACGTTCAGTTTGTTCTGTAATCTTTGCTGGTTACGCCACAACTGTTGAAAATAATGCAACTGGCTACTTGTTTACCAGATGGGTTGAAAAAGCATAATATGAAACATACAAGCTATGTTTAAAAAACAAACAAACATCAATACAGTTTTTATTTTATGGTTTAACCTTTGATAACAGATTTACTCAAAGACATTGTTCACATATTAGTTACCTATTGTACTACACGGTAATTACATATTGTTTGAAATTATATTATTGTTACAAATAATCAAATTATTATTTACCCATCATTTATTGGCTACTAACAATCAAAGCTGTGATCTATTGCACCACATAACGACTGACCTGTAGGTTGACAATGGTGCCAAACTTGCTGAAATGGTCATTGAGTTTGCTGATGTTGTTGAGCTCGGGAGGAATTTGACGAACCAGCAGCTTGGTGTTTGGGGAGAATGGGACTCTTGTGTGGTAGCCCTGGTGGTTGGGTTTGTTAAAGTTGGGCCTGTGCAGAAGAGAATAGTTGAACAATTCAATGAGGGCGGTATTAAACAAACCTGTCAACGGTGATCAACCACAGGGTTTAGAGGCAGCACAATTTTAATATGACAAATTAATGTCTTACTTGTCAAACCAAGGTTTTTTCAAGGGAAGGCCTCCATCATGAGAGACGGGTGGTCTCTTCCTCAAATCCGATTCCATAACGATCCTCATGCTGTTGTTCGGGACCTTGTCTGGTGGGAAACAAACCCTGGGAGGTCAGTTTTCAGACTACAGAGCACATCACTAAAAAAAGAGGGCAAGACGTTTAAACACAAATACAGGAGTATGTACCGAATGCTGGTCAAAGTGCTGAGCATGCTAATGGTGGGAGGGAAAGTGCATGCATGATTAAAGACAATCTATTCAAAACTCAAATGGTCCAGTTCATGTGAACAATACCTCTTGGTGGCTGGTCCACTTCTCCCATTGTGAGGCCAATCAGGTTAGGTCTCTGGGCACTGACCCGATGGCGGTAGATTGGCCTGGAGGTATTGGTGATGCTGGGAGCCTCAGGATTATACACATCTGTCTCATAGTGGTCTAGTCAGCAGAGAGAGGATACGTTTAATTCGGAAAACAGCAAGTTAAGGCAGAAGTCATTTATAAATATAAAATGAAATGTGTAACTTCAAAAAACACAATCATTACCAGAGGTGAAGCGGGGCACTGGGGCCTGGGGAAGTGAGGAGCGCATCCCAGAGGTGACAATGGTGGGAACAGAGCTGGTCATGGAATTGGGAGGAGCATCCATCCCTGACGGTTGCAGAGGAGGAAGTGGAGGAGGAGGACCTGCGTTAGATGGAATGAAACAAAATTAAATAATAATCTGACCTGAACTGTTCCTCAGGCAGGTTACTCTATTTCTTGCTACCTGTTTTTAAGACAGTCTTCAGTTATATAGACAATTAAATAGTTTAAAACATAAGCATTATATGTGGGTTTATTTCCTTTTCCCTAATGGCAATAGCTGAAAAGATAGGCTTGGACCCAAGTTGTTGCACAACAACGCACATTTGAAGAGTCTATAGATGCAGCTGTCGATCCCTGAAAACTAGGTGCTTGGGAACACTTGTGCACCGCAATAACGCTGCTTTCGCTTTTGAGCGCACAAATCGGTGCAACTTCATTGACAACAACGGCTTTAGGGTGCAAAAATGTATTTATTGACTAAGAGGGGGCAGCCCTACTTTCTACCATCTCAACAGCCTGATCATTGATAACTAAGGGCTGAATCGTTTTTGCAAAACACAGATGTTTTCTGATAATGGACACCTACTTATTTATCTGAATTCGACAGGTAATTAATTCATTCATTCATTCATTAATTAGCTGGCTACATCAAATTAAATCAATTCAAATTATATGTACCGTTTGCCAACCGTACCCAGTGTTATTGACTTTGACTCTTGGTAGCATAATGTTAGCTTTCTGGCTTGTAGCTGAGCCAAAGAGTCCTATAAAATATCTCCCTTTGCCAAGTCAAACCGCCGGTTAGTCCAATTTACTGGAGATGGGGAAATTGTTTCAATTGCAAACGAACCTTGTGGGATGGTAATGAATGTTTCAGAGATTAGCAAACCCTCTGGATTACCAGGGAAAATAAATTATGTCACATTTTGGTTGCAAAATCCCGTATTTTGCAATACCTCGTCGGACATTTACTCACAAATTGTGAAAAACATGTAGACGCTTGACATTCCATGCTAACAAATATCTCAAAAGTGTTGCTGTTAGGAACTTCACAATTCAGTCAGAATTCCTACCTGCAACAGGTGGAAGGCTGGGTGGGAGGGAACCTGGTGGGAGTCCAGGGGGCCGCAGGTTCACGGGTGGGGGGTTCATAAGAGGTGGTGGGGGGCCTGGGGGCGGTGGTGCGTCGCCACCTGGGATTGGTGGAGGTTGGAAGGGCAGCATGTTGGGCAAATTGACATCCTCCACGACAACTGGGTCACTTCCATGGTCGAAAGGACACATGTCCCCTCTCATGCAGAAGCCCTTTTCTGGAACAGATGGCAAACACACGTAGAACATCAATCTCACAGAAGCAGACAGCCGCGGTAGTGCTGCTTTTTTTCACAATCAAAATCTTAATTGTCATGTTAAAATATCTTTTTTCTTTTTATTCTCTCACTATATATTAAAATGGTGAATAACCAATGTCAGCTTTAACAGGTAATATAAACACTATATCGTCAACACAATATTGAACAATGTTTTCGAACTTTAGATTTTCTTCAAATCATAGTTTACCATCATAGTCACGGCATCGCTTCCTCTGTTGAGGGGGGGGTCCTCTATTAAAAAGGCCACGATCCACAGGTTGCCCAGGGCGGAAGTCTGACCAACTCTCAGGGGTATTGTTGCTATGATGATGTGTGGGGGCAATGACTGTAATGGTGCTGCTCAGTGTTGGCACAGGGAAATGTGAAGTGGTTGCAGTGGGGACTAGAGCTGCTGGGGTAAAGCAATCAGCATTCTCTGGCCTGTCCACTCGATCGTGATCAAACTTCAACTTTCCAGAATCTCGTTCTGCAAACAGACAAAAAAAGCAATGTTTCTCCATATCCAGTCATTGTTGCTCTATGTTGTCTACATATGATCAGTTGTCTGAGCTGGTAGCACTACTGGTATGTGTCAAAAGGCATAGGTCAGTGATTTGTCATAGTTTACAGTAACAATATCCTAAAATGAAATTAATTCTGAAAAGAAAACAAAAAAAAACAAAAAAAAACACGAATATTAAATTTGACAAGTCTTTTGAAAACCACGAGATAATCTTTGTTTTTAGAAGCTTCTTAGGCAGCTGTACTCTGACTGGGAACACTTTGCAAGGTCACGGACACACAGACAGACAGACAGACAGACAGACAGACAGACAGACAGACAGACAGACAGACAGATAGAGAGAGAGAGAGAGAAAGAGAAAGAGAGAAGAATGGCGTTTCACAATCCAGTCATTGCTCCCTCCACAGGAAGACAATGGTTTCAACTGGCACAATGTGAAACCCTATTGATTATGTGTCTTTTAGATCCATCGATCAGGTTCTTACCTCTACTCCTGCTTCCAGACCGAGTTCTGCTGTGTGACCGGCTCCTGCTGCGATCTCGATCCCTGTCCCGGTCCCTGTCCCTGTCTCTATCCCTATCCCTTTCTCGGTCGCGTTCTCGGATGTGATCTTTGCTCCAACTGCGGCTGCGGCTACGACTGTAACTGCGGCCTCTCCTGCGGTTGAAGCGATCGCGGTACGAGTCCCTCCGTGGTGGAATGCGGTCATATTCCCTCTTTCTAGAGCGGTCGTCTCTCTTACGATCATCTCCTCTCCTAAAAGTTGGGAACAACAAAATCATGGCAATTAGTTCAAAGTAAATACTAAGTAATAATACAAGCAGGTGCACTCACCTGATATCTCTGCTGTAACGAGAACTTGATTGGGGTGGACTGTGATTCACCCTCCGAGGAAACTTCTTCTCCCGTTCGTCTTCGCGGTTTGTCTGGACAAAGAAAATAAGTAACTTAAATGTGTTCCATCTTAGATGGCAACTGACATGAATGGGGCTCCATATTGTTTGCTACCGTAAAGTACACATCCGATGGAACAAAACTACTCTCTAAATTGCTCCCCCTTCATTACCTCATCTTTTTTCGGCTCATCCTTCTCAACTTTGATCAGAGAGGATGGTTGATCTGGCGGCGGGAGGTAGTTTTTGTTGTTAATGGCTTCAAACAGCTTATCCACAAATGGCTGGGTCTCTGAAATAAGACAATAGTGCAAATAAAGAGTATGTATGAATCCACAAATAAATAGTAACACACCTGTCAAATGAAAAAAAAAGGCTTGCCAAGTACAACTCTCATGAAGCAGGGGGATTAAATACCTTTCTGGAGAAATACATCCAACTGGTCTATACATAGGGCTTTAAGTTCCTTCTCAGTTTTGTCTTTCTTCACCAGAGCAACAACATACTTAGCCAGGGCAGAGGGGTCTGCATCACAGCTGGAAATGTTCAGAGAGAAAACGTGCATAAGAAAAACAAACATCACCAACAAAATACTATATGCATGACAAATAGCCAATAAATTAGTAACGTTATCGGTCACTTATGACACCTTCACGTTAGCGTGCACCGTGTGTTTCTCACATGAGGTGGTGTAACTCAGACTGAACTAGAAGGGCTGAAGCTGAGTGGAGGAAACAGCTGAGTTGCTAATAGCTGACGTTACTTACATGGGCTCGAGGGTTTCAGACAGCCATGTTTTCAAGGCATCAAGGTTTTCAATGATCATTTTAGATCCAGCCGAACTTTCCCTCCACCACGGCCAGAGTTAACGCCAGCTGGGGTTGACACTGCTTATCTGTTTGATAGGACAGCCGACATCAGCTGGGGAAACGAACCACTTCAGTGGTCTTCGGCTCGGCTGTGGTGCTACAAAACGCCGTTAGCCGAACAGCCGCGTTAACGGTGGCTAACTGAGCTACGCTAGCATGCGTCTTTCCAGGCCTCGAACGTGCCGAACGGTCACTCGACTCTCGTGTTGTATTTTAATGGAGATGCAGACGTGGTGAGTCTTTTATTTACCAACATCCAACCAACTAAACCTGAAGGTTGTAAATGTTTCTTCTCCGTTAAACTTAATGGAGCACCCACGCTTAACTTGCTACTTTATCCCCTCTCACTAGCTAACACGCCATGGCGACTATTTACTTCCGCTGGTGTTCTCGTTGGCAAGATATCGCGAGAGGACCTCGCAGTACCAGAGACAGTTGTTCTTTAGAGAAGCTCTCGAGCAGTTTCTCTGTAACTGTAACTCCAAGCCACTCCGAGACAGATTGAACGTTTGTAACCAGATGTACCAAAATACAATTGTCTAGTTATTTACAACAAATACAAGACCTACACGTTGCATAATGAACAATGTGAGTTTAGGGCAGTGGTTCCCAACCTTTTTCTGTCAAGCCCCCGTTTGATGATATAGGAACATTGTATAGTAACTGCTTATCTGACTATACTGATTTGGTATACTGTACTATGACTGTTTTCAAAATATTTGTTGACATATAATCTTTTACTTTTTTATTTGCACAATTCAAGCCTCCACCTATTGTACAAAATTACAAACATAAAATGCATAAAATAAATAATATGATTTGTATGATCATAAAAACTTATTTTAGACAAAATACTGAAATAAATCCAGTTCAGTTTAATTACATCAATTCAATAACTACAGTACATCTGTTGCATCAATACAATTCAAATTGAGTTTGTACAATTCAGTTCCGCTCAATTAAATGCTATTAACTAGATCAATAAAATATATTCTACATTTATTTTCAATTTATTCGGTACATCAATTACTACATTTTACACGCGCATTGGGCAATCTCAAGACCAGAGCTTTGGTCTGGTCCTCGTCCTGCCAGCGCTCCTCTCATGACTGTATTAGAATGATTGTTTTTTTGTCGGGCAGTGGAGGGTGTCATCATCAGAGGCCTGGCGGCTGAAATGGACCTCGATCTCATCTTGACTGTGGGCTTAAGCATCACTGCCATGCATCCTAGCCAGGCAAAGCACAACATAATCATCAATGGTGTGATGAGATCGGCCTATTAGACAGCCTAACAGCTGGGTTGAATAAACTGGGTTGAAATAAGAATAATACACATGAGACCATCAAGACTTGTACCTTTCCATTTCCTGTTCCTGCTCCTCGATGTCTTCCAGATCTCCTTTTGACAATTGTTGAATAAGTGCCACGCCTATGCAGTCTCCCATGACATTTATAACTGTGTTGCAGCGGTCTCTGAAAGGCACAGACAACATCAGACAATGAAAGTAGAGGATATATGCAGCTTTAAACTGATTTTTTGTCTTTATTATATTATATAACTTTGCACTTTTAAAATTGCGATTAGCTATTGTGTAGCTGACATGTACATTAGCTTGCACATTTATGATAAATTTAGCATAAATACATAATAACACAGAATAAAAAAAGGAAGAAATACTTATCTGACGTGACCCTCGAAATGCTGTTAATAGGTTTGATTTTAACTGTTTAAATTACATTGAACAACAATTACACAATATACCTCAAATTAAAAAAACGTATGTTCATATTGAATGAAGAAATAACATCAGCTAACATGGGTTAGCATAGTCTATCCCATAATTTCCCACTCACGAATACTACTAACTGTGAAACAGTTACTATATAAAAAGTATTTTTTTTAAACAAAGTGACAACTACATTTATGAAGGATTGGCTAATAAGGCCTCCTACAACTGTTATGTTTGAAAGTGTGATGCTACAGGGACTTCCAGATTACACTGTTCAATGCTTTTGATTGGGCGGGGCTTCACGTTTCCTTGCAACCTTAACTTTCCTTAGCTCAGATGTTTTTTAGGTTTAAATGGAGTAACCCAATTTGGTAAGCCACTAGTTTAGAACTAGATAATAGAGGTCAGGATGGACTTTACACCAAACTTAGTAACACGTGTGAATAGCTGACACAGAAAATGCAGCTGTAGAAATCGATTGATCACATTTTGAACTGCAGCTTAGACCTGCATGAGACACTGTATCACCACTAGAAGGCAGGCTTCATTTGCAGGTAAATCAACCGCAGACAAAACAAAAAAAGTGGTCACTGCTCCTCGAGCTGCGATCCCAGTGGCTCTTATGCTCGTCACTGCTGATGTCAAACTGCAGATCAAACACACATACTGTCCTCAGGAAACTGTAACATGCTTCTTCTTTGTTAAAGTCTCCTCCTCTTAAAGACCTCAAAATAAACACTTTATAGCAATATCAACTTTGTCTATGATGATGATGCTAAGATTTCCTAAAGAACAGGAAGAGCAGCTTACGCGATGATAATCAACTTGTTCAAGTCCAGATCGATGTGGTTGATTTGGGCAACGAAAACTACTGCGACCACTTCATAAAGGACCGTTCCATCCATTTTGATGTTGGTCCAGATGGGCAGAATGAGGCGACTGATTCTTTTGTCGATCTTGAGTCTCTCCTCACAACATTGGAAAGTTAGTGGCAGTGTGGCAGATCTTGGAGAAACACAAGGCATCCTTTGTTTGTGCATTTCTCATATGGAAACATTAGAAATGTGAAGATCTCAAATATGTTACTTGTCTTGCTTAGCTCTGATGATGACTGTACAAATAAGCAGTGATCATGAACTCACAGATCTCTGTGTTACATCATCTTACCTGGAAGAGACAATGAGTGCAGTCTTTAAGGCAGGAAAAACCTCCTTGATGACAGCATAGGGGTTACATCTCGCAAACAGGAAATAGATCAGGGGTAAGGCTGAAACACACAATGAATGCATAATCAATACTGATTGTAAAATGATGGGATAATGCTAATGCAACGACATAGTGCAGCAGTAGCACAAGAGTCAGCACAATGTCCATTATAGGACGATATATACCCAGACTTTGATAACATTAGCTAATTAGGTTCATTAGTTTTATTGATGAATTCAACTTCATTTGTCAGAGTGACGTCATTTCAGTGATAAAAACGTAAAAGGTGAACATACCCAAAAACTACTACTCCCATGAACTTTCCGAGTTTGATGGCTATTTCCCAGTCGTCAGCCTCAATGACAATGCCTATGACCATGAAGACCATTCCAAATGGCAAGAAGCTGGAAAGAAAACCATGAAATGGAAAAAATGAAGGCAAGACTAACTGACTGAGCAAACGCAGATGTTGTCTGAATCGCATTAATATATGAATATATTTTTTTTATATTATATATAGTTTCTTATATACTAAAGAAAGAATCAAAGATGTTCTCATTTCAGTAAGTGAAAGAACTTTAAAACTGACCTGAAACTCTATAATGCAAGTAATATTTAACAGGGGTAGAAGAGTGAAAGATGCTGCTATGTTTTGTCAGAAATAAAATGTCACTATTTCTAATAATACTGTGAACAAAAAAGACACCACATTCAGCGTTTTAACATAAATACTTACAACTGTTGGATATGTACTGTATTTCTATATTTGTTGGAGAAAGTCAATCATATATTTAATGGTATGTTGTATCACCTTACCCCAGAATCCAGTGGACCACACATTGTGCTGCCTCGTCGAACACAGTATATAACTCTAATAGGACATCTTCACGTTCTCCTATCCTGATGATGCCCAGGCCAATCAGATAAGACCAGAACATCAGGCCCAACATGTTGGTGCCTTCAACATAATGTCTCACAATTTGCACATGTGTTGCATTCTGTAACCAGACCAGAAACTCATTATGAATAATAGTCTGAGAGCAACTTTATGTATGAAAGATTATCTCTACAAATGCTATCTCCACAAAATGATCTTCTTAGTGACAAGGGAAAAATATGTACCTGCTCCAAAGTCAAATGTTGCTCATCCGCCTCAATTATAGACTCAAACCTCTCAGTCTTGTACTATAATAGAAATAAATAGTGTTCAAATCATAAATATTAGAAGAAATGAATCATATGCCCCTATTGAAAAGCACACCTGTCGGGATTAATCCAGGTTTTCTGGAAAAATGTTCCTGTAAAAAACATGCAAAAGTCACATTCATTGGTGGGCTTGAAAATGTTGGCAAATCACTCAAGAAATGCGGCTTTACCAACGACATGATTTGCTGGAACACCTGAAATACCAAATTATTTCTGCTTAAGAAAAACATTAATGAATGTGAATTCTATTGTTTGACGTTCCAGCACTTTCTGAAGTGATGTCACTGACCCTAAAACCTGCTGAAGTGGATGTGCAGAGAAACCAGAAATGATGTCAAAATATACACTTTCTTCTCACCAGACTAGATCCACCAAGACGTCGACAATAGAGATCTTCTTATCTTCTGTATCTTCTGTATCTTCTTTTCTCATGGCATCCACTGGCTCGATGGACAGAGCCAGGATCAACCCTACAACACAGAATCCACAGTGTCTGCTGTAGTTCTCTCATATGGAGTCAGAGCACAAGACTACACAGCAGATCGATTTAAATGGGCTGACTAGGGACCACGACTGTAAAACATAAAAGTGTTTTACTTGGTATAAAACAGTGAAAAGCAAGAAAAAAATGATCAACATAATTATATAAAACAAACTGTCATTCACATTTTGATCAAGGGTGTTTAAACACCATACTGTGCATGACTGATATAGTTTCAAGGAAAACGCTTAATGTTCACAACTGTGAACATTAAGCGTTTTCAAAGGGTCTCCACTAGGGGCAGACTCTTTTATTGCAGAACAGCTAATTAATCCATAATACAAGCTCACTATAAAATGACTTCCGTTGCAACTGTATTGATGTGGGAGAAGATACACATTCATCATTCCTATTGGTCCATTAAGTTTGCTGATATCACATAATTTAATTCAGCCTCGCTCTCCTTCTGCCCTCTCCATGAGCAGCAGCCTAATTAGCCACCAAGGGAAAGCTGCACTCTGGATTTCTTTACCCCAAATAAACTCACTACTACTTTGTATATTAATAGCCCTCGCTAACAGCAGTCATTGTGACTATTAATATTAATAACATCTCCATGTTTGACACGTCAAAATGTCTGCGGTGAGAAAGGTTTAATAAAATATAGAACACATTCCGGAAGATCATCATGGAAAAAAAATAGTAAATGTGTCACCTGGTTGAAATAGCTGTATTCCCATGTTGACAGAGGATAGTGAATGAGTTTTAAATAGCACATTTACAAGCTCAAGTCAAAAAAAAAGAAAAAAGGAAGTGTTCAAATGCCATATGTGTTTATCAATAAAATGATATATTTCTGAATAAAAACATTGTACAATATTTCTATTACCCAAAGTCACAGACAGAAGAGTCGTTGAGGCAAAATATGCTGACGCCAGTGCAGTGATTTTTCCTGAAGTTCCAAATAGACGAGCAACACCTAGAAAAGACAACATAAGTTACGGTCTGCAGACTGCAGGTTGGAGAGTGAGTTAGATCATACAGTATACAAGTGTAACATTAAAGGTAATGTAATGGCAAGTGAGGGGAACACAGTTACATCATAAGGGCGACTGTGGGTCACAGTTTACGTAAAAGTCCAACAAGTTAAAAGCATCAACAAACATATCAATACAATAAATACAAATTCAATAGAAACATTATAAAGAATGTCAGCAGTAAAATGACGAGATCACCGAAAAGAGGTGATTTTAAAGTGATCACTGATTTTGGAAGCCTTTTATCTCCTCAGGGAGGTCGATACAAAGCCGAGGGGCCCTGATAGCAAAAGCACGGTCACCTTTAGCTTTGACTTTGGAACAGCCAGAAGGACCCCACCCAAGTATCTAAGGCTGCGAGCTGGCTCACGGACTCAGCGTTCTGCTATATAGCTTGCAGCCAGGCCTAGAGGTGCTTTAAAAGTGGAGCCAGTGGAGAGAAGCCAGGATTGGGGGGGATGTGAAGTTCTTAGTTAAAACTAGTGAAAAGCCTAGCTGCTGAATTATGAACTAGCGACGGGACTCATAATGTTCGGGGGACTGAACAATATGATTTTTTTTATTTTGAGATATCAAGTTGAAGAAAATGTTGTGCCATCCAACAATTGACATCACTAAGACAGTTTAAAACAGCAGCTAGACTTCTTGGGTCATAAGGTCTCACAGCGAGGCATATCTGTGTGTCGCATGAATAGCAATAATTGGAGGATTTGACTCATTTTCAACAGGTGGTTAGACGAGTTGATAGACAGATGGATAATGGACTAAGGACCGATATAAACATTCTGAACCTGGACTCAAACCCCTTTAATTTTAAGATTAGCTGACGGCGGCTGAAGTTAGCTAATGTTAGCAAACTTTAGGTAGGTATTTCTATGTAAGTGGCATGACTGAGTTAGTTTATTGCCTTCATCACTCTTCTATTTGTGTAGCATTTACCATTATCATGTACTTGTGACTGGTGTCCACGGTGGCTGGTGTTCATCTGGTTATTCCCTTGGAGGTGATTTAGTTTTAGCTTCAACTTGCCAAACCACCAGTATGTTCTTTATAAAAGCTGTGTGCACAGCCTGTTGTACTGGGGCTTACCTGTCGTCACACTTGTGATGAGGAAAGGAGTGGTAACCACATGCAAAGTATGCAATATAAACTCTCCTGGTAAACTGATGTAGAATTTGCCTTGTTCGGACGGAGTGACAGAGAACTTGATGATCAAGCCCAGGACAATACCTGTGAGACAATAACAAAGACATGTGCATTGCTGTCACTGCTTCTTTAACACTCAGTTTATAAACCTAATACATCTAATAATTCAATCCAAAAAAAGTTGTATGTTTTGGATGCAATTGTTGGTGTAAAGCTAGGTTAATGAACTACAACTCTTAATCATGCAGTTGCATCCTGGTAAATAGACCTCTTTACCATTTCCTAAAAGTATCTTATAACTTAGTGACTTAGCTGATTCATTTTGTCAAATAGGTTTTACATTTGAATACTTGGTTTTCAATAAGATTGAATTCCAATTGCAGTTTCTTAATATCCCTGACTAAAAAAAAAAAAAAAAAATCTTAAATGATTAAATTAGGTTAACTGTGTGCTAAACAAGCCAGGTCTGAGGATACAGACCAGATCATCATCCAGCTCCTCGTCTGCTGGGCCCACGACATCCACCGGTAGTCTACTTAATCTTAACTTTCTTTGTATGCAAGCCCAGGAAAATCATTCTTTAATTAAAAGTAAAAAACAAAATTCTGTTAATAGGTCACACTCCTGAAGACATGGAGACACCAGTTTGGGTGTGTGGCCGGTGCAGGGAACCTGACCTCCCCAAGAGCTCGGAGAGATTGGTGTTGTGGGTCCATTGTGACGAGGAGCTGGATTTTGAAGATTGAAGAAGATTATTATTTTAAATTCTATTTGTGTCCTGATTTTGTACTTAAATATTTAAATGTTTGCATCATCTTTTCAAGAATTTGCACAAGTCATTTGTCTTTTGCTTTACCAATGTAGCTTTTCAATCATGAATACTTGTGTTTTAGTTTTAATATAACTATTACTCTGCACTGTGTGTTATGATAGTAATTGTTATATAAAACATGTGTGCATACTTGTTCAATTGTTTTGCAAGTGATTGACATGAGAAGAGTTTAACAAAACATCCAGCAGGTGTTAATTAAATGGAAATTAAGGAGATTTTATTGCGTAGTTTAGACTTGTTGACGCGTGATATCTTATTGTGAAGGACAGAACTACGGTCCCGGACGTGTTGACAGCATTGATGTACATTTTGATGACCCTGGAACAAGTTAATGGTCGTTTCTCAATCCAAAGTACGCTGAGTACAGACTTGGGTGCGGTACATATGTTTATTGTGCGGTTGCAATAGATGATGTAATGAACTCAATATGGATTCATTTTGTTTTATACAGGCCAAAAAATGATCCTGCAAAGACATTTTTATTTAGTTTAGTTTATTTGGTGCGAACAGTAAAATAACTTAAAGGATCTTACGTCGGACAGCTTACTGGCATTATTGTCATATCAGAGTCAGCAATAAAGTCAAAGTTCAATGTAAATCAACTCTTTCTACAGTCTGATTAGCCTGAAACATTCACCCAAATAATTTAAGAAGGCTTCAGTTCAATAAATAGTAGTCTTCATGAATTTGAACAAACCTTAGGGACACTGGATTTAGTCACTGGAATCATGAAGCTATTGATTACAGTGCATCAGTGTGAATGCACATCAACTCATGCACATAAAAACATAACAAAAAAACTACAGAGGACAGATTTATTTTCTTTATTCTCCCCAAATTTCCTTCCATTGCTCGGTGTTTGTAGTAAAAAAAAAATGCATCCGGTATCGTTTTGTTAACCTTGAGCTGTGTTGCACATGGTGAAACTGACATAAAACATATTGTGGACTTAAAGGCCTGAACAAAGGACAACACAGTTTACAATAATGTTTATGGTTTCCCAGTTTCACTGGAACTACAGTGTAAAAGGATACAGAAAGATACAAGAGTAGATCATTACAAAAGATGTAAAAGTTCCATTTTCTTCCCTTCAAAACTAATAATAATAATAATAATAATAATAATAATAAGTGTGATCCTTCACAAAAGCACAATCCAACAACTCATCTCTTGCAAAAACTGTTCAGTAACATACATTATCCCTCAATAAAAATGTCTTAAAATAAAGCTCATTATATACATACTGTACCTCTTAAAATAGATGATTTTCAGTACATTCATACTCTTAAACAGTCTCACACTTCGGAAGGAAACAATGCAATTATGGATTTAATTTGTGTGCACACATTACAGACACATATGCACATTATTATAATCAAATTACAGTTTGAGTATAAAGATTATAGTTCCTTTTTCCACTCACTATTTTGAATAGAATACATGGAAGCAGTAACAGGCCAAACTGCAGTTCATTTCACTACATACAAATAATATAATTAAAACAGCTCCTATCTTTACATACCTGGTCCAGTACTGGTTTTGTGTGCTCCTCACTAACCAACAGGTTGTGTCTGAGACTGAGGTTTCTCGAAGGCAATGCGTCACAATGTCATCCAACAACAGGAGGTGTACTAAAAAGCAGAAAGAAATAAATAAAAGCTACAGTAGAACAAGTGGGCTCAGTCTAGTTTTCCCGGTCGATGAACTGCAGGTGGATGGGGGCAGCAGGGCACAGCAGGCCGTGGGTTTTGGCTTTGACATCAGCGGTGAGCGGAGACATGCAAATGCGGAACCTTTGAATGAGCTGCACAGGAGGAGAAGACACAGAAGTCAGTCAGAGTACATGACTCGTTGCCTGAGAGTACATTTACATGCGTTTCTCTTGAAGCCAAACATCTTTAGTAGCACCGCTGGGAACTTAAACACTTCCTCTGGCCATTGAGGTTGACGGTTTCATAAATATGCAAAGATTGTGCGGCGACTATGGGTCAGTGGTTAGCATGCCCGTCTTTCAATTAAGGAGTTGGCAGTTCAATCCCTGCCCTAGTTGATGTGTCCTTGAGCAAGACACTTAACCCTGCATTGCTCCCCGTAGCTGTGTCTACGGTGTATAATGTAAAGTGTCTTTGAGTATCTTGAAAAGCACTATATAAATTAAATGGATTATTATTATTATTATTATTTTCAAAGACTAGTATAGTTAAAATATGTCCATTTTCCATGAAATGACTCAACAAAACGCTGAAGTCTTGTTTCAATTTGGTTTGGTTTAAGCTTGCAAACTTCTCAAAAGCCCGATGTAAAAAAAAGGCAGGATAGACCTTTAATTAGCATTTACACTGATTATTCAGTATTATAAAGTAAATGTTTTCATCAGTGATTTGTGTAGTCGACAATGAAGCCCTGAAGATCTGATCGAGAAACTTGCTTGAGTCGTCTCTGGATCTGGCTTATATATATATATTGGATCTTATCTCTGGATCTGGCTTATATATTTTACGGTGTCTTGCAGAGCTGGGCACTGTTGTATGCATTACGTAATATAAGACCTTCATTCATACAAGTGGCTATTTCTGGAGGTGTTTGAAGACACATTGTGCATGGTCAAGTATTCCCTTACCCTTGTGAGAGCTAGATGCATCTCTAACTCGGCTACTCTCTTGCCAATGCAGCTCCTGATGCCGTAGCCAAAGGGAATTGAGCCGAAGTTGTCGACGCGATCCGTGGAATCTTTCCTTATCCAGCGATCCGGTCGAAAGTCTGAAGCATCGGCAAAGTTCTCTTCGTCGAAAGATGTGGAGTAGTGACAAAGGGCCAACTGAGTCTAACAAAGTGAGAAAAGAAGGCCGTCAGTTGGGTAATGAAACAGCTGGACTATTGTATGTGTACAAGAGGAGAAGGGAGAGACGTATGAGTAATGCAGGCTCATGTTACATCTGGTCCCACTGTAATGTTTCTGGCTTCTTTCACAGTCATGCCTTTTCTACAGCAACATGCACACAAGGACATCTATTATGTCTTACCCCTTTTGGGATGAAGTATCCGCCCACAACCAAGTCATCCTGGGTAATCCGTCCGTTTCCAGGGAGAACTGGAAAAAGCCTGCTCCCAGGGAGAGGGGGTACACAAAGACTGTTATTCAACCGCACTATACATTCATCTTCTCGGAAAGTTTAAGTCCAAGATAATTGGATAAGGCAAGGCAAGTTTATTTATAGAGCACAATTCGTACACAAGGCAATTCAAAGTGCTTTACAGCTACATAAAATCACAAAGACAAATAAAATCATTCCATAAAAACATTAAAATAATCATTAATTATATTAAAAGCGATAGGATTGACCCCTGGGGAACCCCACAGGTCAAAGCCATTTGGTCTGAGACACAGTTACCAATTTCAACAAAATCAACCTGTCCTCAAGATAGGACTTGAACCAGTTTAGAGCAGTACCAGAGATTCCCACCCAGTTTTCTAACCTCTGTAATAAGATCCCATGGTCAACCGTGTCAAAGGCAGCGCTCAGGTCCAGCAGAACTAAGACTGAGACTTTGCCTGCGTCTGTGTTCAGGCGGATATCATTTGTCACCTTGATCAGAGCTGTCTCAGTGCTGTGGTGGGGCCTAAAACCTGATTGGAAAGTATCAAACGCATTGTTAGACAGGAGAAAGTCAGTAAGCTGTTGGTATACAACCTTCTCTAGGACTTTGCCTAAGAATGGCAGGTTTGATATGGGCCGGTAGTTGTTCAGTACTGTGGCATCAAGACTGCTCTTCTTTAAAAGAGGTTCAATGACAGCAGTTTTTAAGGCCTTTGGAAATGTTCCAGTCTGGAGTGAGATGTTGACCAGGTGAGCGAGTTGTGGTAACAAACTGCTCAGCACAGACTTTAGAAATCTAGTGGGTAAGTCATCAAGGCAGCATGTCGATGGACTCAGACTGCAGATGATCTCTTCGACTCTGTTGTCAGTGACAGGTATGAAATGTGTCGGCTCTAGGTGTCTAGCTGGCTGCAGAGTAGATATTTGTGTTGTGGAATTGATGGCATTTTTAATGCCTTGAACTTTGTCATTAAAGAATATTGCAAACTTATTACACTTAGATATATAATTGAGTTCTAAGGGCAGTGAAACAGGAGAGTTTGTTAATCTGTTTACTGTAGCAAACAGGACACGAGAGTTGTTACTGCAGTTTGTGATGATTTCAGAAAAATAACTCTCCCTTGTTCTACGCAAAGTCTGGTTGAACGCACATAACCTTTCTTTGTAAATCTCATAATGAACCTGGAGCGTTGACTTGCGCCATTTCCGTTCGGCTCTCCGGCAATCCCTTTTCTGTGCCCTGACCGAGTCTTCTTTTCTCCATGGTGCCTTTTGCCTACATTTAACCATTCTAACCTTGACAGGAGCAATGGTATCCAAAACATTTAAAACACTTGATGTGTAAGAGTTCAACAGATCAACATTAGAACACGGGGTATTTTCAAATCATTTCCATAAACTGTGTCCCTGTGCCGTCATTTAGTCTTTTTCGAACAACTGCAGACCTAACTGCTGGTTTGGGTGTAACAGACAAGTAAAAAAAAACACAAAATTGGTCAGATAAAGCAACATCAACGACATTCACTCTTGAAATAATGGTAATTATTGGTAATGAGCACATCTAGAGTGTGCCCTCTGTTGTGGGTGGGCTCAGACATATCAAGGACAGCAGTGAGTTCTTTCGCTTGCCTGTCATTGGCTACATCCACATGCACATTCAAGTCCCCTGTAATGACTAAACAGTCAAAATCTGAAAGTAATTCAGTAAAATCATCAATAAAACAATTCTGTGGTGGTTTGTAAATAGTAATATAAAGTATGGAAGATTGTTTGATCTCCATTTTGAATGACAAATACTCAAATTTGTGGGTGAGTATATTGTCCCTCAATATGGCACAAACCCCCCCACCCCTCTGGTTTTGTCGAGTTTCAGACACAAAATTGAAGTGAGGTGGACTAGACTCAATCAGGACTGCATTAGCTGTGTTTTTGTCAAGCCATGTCTCAGTTAAAAACATAAAATCAAGATTTGTAAGAGGAAATAAAACTATTAATTAAAAAAGATTTGTTACTTAAAGATCTGACATTGAGTACTGCGTGTTTGAGATTAGCTAAAGTTGAACCGGACGCTGTGTTCTTGCAGGGGATATGAATTAGATTTCTCTGATCAGACAGTCTGACTGTCCCTCTCTTATTTAATCTATGTGTTTGGACAGTAGTTATTGTTTTAGACACTCTCTCCCTGGACCTCCGGTTGATATGGGGTTTAGCAACGCAGAGGCCCACAGCTGCTATCAACAGCATTGATGCCGTTGATAGCAGCTGTGGGCACCGGTGGTGGGGGCCGAGCTGGGGTGGCCTTGGCTGGTGGAGGATGCTGAGGAGGGAGAGGGGCGTGATTCCTTTTTGGGGAACGAATCCTTGATCTTGCCATGTCTGGAGTGAGGGGAACCATTTTAATCCCAGATTTCACCAAGCTTTCAAGATAATCAGGAAGCTTCATGGGTGACGGTGGAGACGAGAACAAAAGTGAAGCGTCTCTGGAGGGTGTAGATGCAGTAGGTGGGTTCCAGGCCTGTGGTGAGGACTGTGGGGAAGGTGATGGAGGAGCTGCTGCCTCTGAATCCTGTGTTCGGGATGCTGCATGAGCCGCTGTGATCAAATCACTCACTGGGGCCTTGGGTGGCGAGGCAGGAGCCATTCTCTCGCTCCTCTCTGTGGCAGCACAGGATCTGGTCTAGGCCTTTTCTGATGCCTTAGAGCGTGGAGGAGGATATCCGTCAGTCGTCTCACTCCACCTCTGTTCAGGTGTGGGCCTTTTCCTTTAAACAGATCGCCTCTTTGCCAGAAAGATTTGAAGTTGTCAATGAAGTGCAGTCCTCTGGATTCACAGACTTTGAACAGCCATGTGTTCAACTGAAGCAGGCGGCTGAATTTGTTTATCCTGACGTTTGGGAGTGGTCCACTAATGAACGTGGGTATTTCCTGAAGTCCCTTTTCGGTTTCTAAGGTAAAAATCCATCCCTGTAGCGCACACATTTCTTGTTGATATATCCGACAGCTTTCACAGGGAGACTGTTTGTATTACTCCTTTGGGCATGTTGAGAAAATTGAGTAATCTGCTCATAGATTTTCACAAAAAAGAAAGAAATAAAAGCAGAAAGCAGAAGAAAATGCAGAAAAATGCAGGAGCAAGCAGAAAAGCGTCTGGACTGCTCGAGAACCAGGAAGCATATACGGATAAGTAAAAGCCCGACACAGAGAAAGGTAAAGAAGATGTGAACATATTGAACAAAGCGAAGGCCTAACTTTTAAATAGTATATGTAACCATTGCCGAGTTGTCTCGAACACTGCAAGTGAGAGCAAACCAAAAAACTAGAACAAATGTGAGACCTCGACAGCTAGTGAAGAAACAAAAACCATAAAGAGTACAACTATCCATGCAGCCTGCACCTGAGTGTCTCTTTGACCAGCCCTCTGACGAGAGGCAGATGAGGGACATCGTCGGCTGTGGCTACTGCTCCTGGTCCCAGAGTTGTTGTCACTTCCTGAAAGATTTGCTGCTGTACATGCGGGTGCCGTGCCAACAGGTAGCTGGCCCAGGACAGGGTGAAGGATGTCTGGGAGAATAGAAAAGGCCATCTGATTATTATTAGATAATTTCTTCTTTTCTTTTTCAGTGGTAAACATAACTCTTTGAATGTGTAACATATTAGTTTTGTTCATTTGCGCTTAAATTAAATTAAATTGCCTTTTTTGTCTTGATGTTTTGCAATAGGTTTGACTGCAATGTAAGCTGATAGAGTTTCTGTGAAGTTGCATAACGGTGAGTGGCTTCAAGGGAGAGGATGTTTATTCCACATGCTGTGAGGACACTTGATTCCACTCCACCAGCTGCACTTGGAGCTCTTAATCCCCCGGCCTTTCTCATCCAAATGTACCTTGATTACAAAGGCACTCTATTGTTCAACACTGTTCCAACAGCAGCATGACAAGCTGCGCGGTTTAAAGCCGTGACAAGGATAAGTAGTATTGAAAATAATCCTAATTATTTAGCGCATCAAAAGAGAAATGGAATTTTAAACCAGTGCCCATCTCGCTCTGGTTCTACAATTTTGGATATTTTGCCAGAACACACGCGCACGCACGGTTTCCCTTTGTCATGAGACAACCAGATTTTTTTTATTTCCTCCTTTTTCGTGACCGCCCTACCAATTTGTTCCCATCATCCCATCATCTGTTCTCAACTCGTCCTTTTATATGCGACTTATAAGTCACTGATAAGTTCATTTAAATTATGTAGGCAGGGAAGCAAATTATCTTTCCTGTATTCATGTCATATCTTAAATCACTGTACCAAATTCCTTGTTACCCCAACCCACATCTTTTTTTTTTTTCTGGCACCCTGCCTATCTTTTCATCCAGCCTCCTCCATTTTCAGGATGTATCTGAGGTCTAGCCTTGTTTTCTCCTTCAACATCACACTGAATACACCCTTCAGAGGTCAGTTGAAGGTCAGTGTCTCTCACTAACTAATTATCAAAAGAGGCTCTATCCTTTTATAAGCCCCAACATCCTTCTCACGGTTACATCTCCCACCTCCCTCTTCCCTCTGTTCTTCCTCAGATTCTCCCTCCCACTTTGTCATCCCCGTCTCCCCATCTAACCAACCGGGACAGATGCTGGCAACACCTCAGACAAAGCTAGAGAGGAATCATATGACAAACGCTCATCCAAAAACAGCTTTGAAAGGCTGAGGCGTCCCCCGTCTATAAACACATATCGTACACCTAACTCGTCTGTCTCCCCCGCTTATGACGCTAGCCTTCCATTACTTTGATTCACTCTTCCTCAGGCCAACCCTTTTTTCTCCCCCTCATCTCACCTCTGCTCAGTCTGGGATATAACTCTGGCTCTAGCTAATGTGTCTTGACACCTCTTGTGTGTGCGCTGAGTAAAGGGAAATGCACACCCCCTACCAGGCTGTGGCCATTACCACAAGTTCAACCAAAACACTCAGCCTTTTATCCCTTCGGCCCCCAGCTCAGAACAAAACGTTCTACACCCATAATTATCATTAGTCTGACAGTACCCCAAACAAATTAGGCAGTAACTGAGCACACAGTTCAGGTGCAGATAAGCACATACCAGTCAAGTGCAAAGCAGTTGGAACATCGAGCATTATCGGACAAAACAGATTTGAGTTTCAGGAATATTTTGAGTTTCATTTAAAATATCCTTTGTGAACCTTTGACTTTCTGTCCGTTAAATTGTGTTGCGTCTGATGACTCAGGGCTGTCATGAAAGTGGTACTTTCCCATCGATTTTTAAACATGCAATCGTACAACCTCTTTTAAAGAAACCTAAGCTTGATTCTTCTGTTGTTTCCAATTTTAGGCCAATTTCAAAACTTCCATTTTTATCAAAAGTTTTAGAAAAAGTGGTTTCAACACAACTCCTAGCTTTTATGAATCATAATAATATATTTGAGAAATTTCAGTCAGCTTTTAGAGCACTTCATAGCACAGAAACTGCCCTCCTCAAGGTAACTAATGACTTCCTTTTAGCAGCAGACAAGGGGGAGAACGCCGTTTTAATTCTTTTAGACCTTAGTGCAGCTTTTGATACTGTAGATCACGCCATTTTAATCGATCGCCTCAAAACCTGGGTTGGCATCAAGGACACTGCACTTGGCTGGTTTTATTCTTACCTTTTAGAAAGATCGTACTCGGTCACCATAGGTAATCACTCGTCTTCCACGACTCACATTACCTGTGGTGTACCACAAGGTTCAATTTTAGGTCCACTTTTATTTTCTATCTACATGCTTTCGCCAAATCCTCCAGCGACACAACGTATCTTTTCATTGCTATGCAGACGACACACAGATATACCTTCCGCTGAGACCTGGTGACCCAGAGAGCCTGGCTGCTGTCTTAGATTGTCTCTCTGACGTTAACTGCTGGATGGCTCCACATTTTCTTCAGCTCAATAACTCCAAATCAGAAGTCATATTATTCAGTTCCCCAAACAATAACACCAGTCTCATCAAGAGTCAACTTGGTCCCCTGGCTGCTTATTTAAAACTTGTTGCCAGAAATGTGGGTGTAATGTTTGACTCTCAATTAAATTTTGAATCACAGATCAAAAAAAATGTCCAGTCCTGCTTCTTTCAATTAAGAATAATCTCAAAAACCAAACCCATATTGTCACGTTCAGATCTGGAAAAAGTCATTCATGCACTCATTTTCTCTCGACTCGACTACTGCAACTCCCTCCTTTCCGGCATAAATCAAATATCCATCTCCCGCCTCCAACTAGTCCAGAATGCAGCAGCTCGGCCTCTAACAGACGGCATCACATGACTCCAGTCCTGCCTCTCTCCACTGGCTCCCTGTTAGTTTTAGAATTGATTTTAAGATTTTGCTGCTCACTTTTAAAGCGCGCCTGGGTTTGGCCCCCAGCTACATCATTGAAATGTTAGCCCCATATGAGCCAGCTCGCAGCCTTAGATCCTCCGGTGGGGCCCTTCAAGGCCCTTCAAGGCACTTCAAGACCCTTCAAGACCCTTCTGGCCGTTCCAAAGTCAAGGCTCAAATCAAAAGGGTGACCGTGCTTTTGCCATCAGAGCCCCTCGACTTTGGAACGACCTACCTGTGAGGATAAGACTAGCATAATCAGTAGCTTCTTTTAAAATCACTTCTTAAAACCCATTTTTATAGAACTGCTTTTAAGTGATGTTGTCCTTTTATGCAGTTTCCCCTTGTTTCCCCTGTTTTAGTTTGTCTGTTCTGCTTTATTTTGTATTTGTAATTTTCTATTCCTCTATTGTGTTCATTGCCTCATGTATTTTCTGAAATGTTTACTTGTATTGATGTTATGTTTTTACCTTGCTTATATGTAGAGTACTTTGTAAACTCTGTTTTTAAAGGTGCTATATAAATAAATGTATTATGTCTCTGCTCGCCTAAAGTGTTTCCCATTTCACCAATCTGCCAAATAGAAAAAGGTAAAACTTTCCCTCGAAAAAGATACTTCAACGTCATTAAACCAAAAGTCTTAATTATTTACAACCGCTATCAAATTATGTTCCAATGTCCACACACACACACGGAGAAGAGAGAAAAAAGAAGACAAAAGCTCCCCCTGTGTAGCGCTAACAGACAATGACAAATGACAAGAAACCAGATCTGAGTGAGAACAAGTTTGTCAGTGGGATACTGTGTAACCTCCCGATTCACTGCTCTGACCTGACGCTGGCACAGCCACACAGGCATGGACGTGGCGCCAGAAACCCAACCCCTGAAACTCAACACTGAAATAAACACAGACACACGTGCAACTCCAAACCCCTCCAGCTCCTGCTAAAGAACCTTTACACGCCTCATGCCACTCCCTGCACATGGAATTAAAGACAGGCACACACACACACACACACACACACACACACACCGTGTCGACCCCAGCCAGTAGCATCTCCGTTAAATTGGCGTAGATCTCCTCCATGGTCATCTCCTTGGTAATGAGCAAGTGTGTGAGCAGTCCCCCCTTCACGTCCTCTCCCCGCTCCAGCTGTGCCTTGATCTCGCCAAGCCTCTTATCAACATGTAAACGGCCTGGAATCAGACGGAGTAAAACAAGTTGGGATGAATGGAAAGGGGGGAAGAGACGGAGAGGTGAAAGAGGGTAGTGAAGGAAATGGAAAAAAGAAACAAAGACTGTAACGGAGGGGCCCCTTACTCCCACAATCCCATTATAGAGCAGTGGAGATTTATATGCAAATCAAAATTCCTTTCAATTGATGCCAGGCTATTTATTTGAAAAGAAAAGAAAAAAGTTTCCAAATGCTGAACCAGAACCGAGCTGTACGGTTTTGTTTTTAAAAAAGTACCACAGAGAAAGCATTAGCTAACATATTTACACACACACTGACTATTTATAAGCTATTTTCTAATGATGTTCGCAGGAAGCCATTCTGGAAACATGTGGAGTGGTCATACATCTCTCTGCCTCAACTGTGTTTTTGCAGGATGCAAAAATGCCTATTGGTTGCCTTTTAAAAGTCAACAACTTCCTTAAGCCCCTCCAGTCATCCTGAAAAAAAGCACAGGAAATCTTGAAGCATTACACCGATTTACCATGGAGAGTGCGCCTGGGAAAAATGTCTTCTCTGCCTCTGTTGAAGCTTGGTCAAGTCTGAAAAAAACACTCCTGATGATGGCTTTTATGCGTAGGGACTACAAATGAACAACATCAAATGCCTTGCCATCCAGAGTCTTTGCAACTTTACCCGTAGGGGCCACAAATCAGGATATCTCTACCTCCCCTGCTTCAATTTAGTACTAAACTGCTGGAAGGCACTTTTATTATGAAAGTACTCTAGTTACTGCAAGCAGATCATCCACAGGCACATACAAGTATACTAAAAAAGTTTTGGTTTGGTGCCCCTTGAGGTCAATATGACTACACTTACTGAATTTGAAGAGGCCATCCCAGGAGAGACAGAACTCCTCCCATGGTTTGGGGATGACTGGTCGGAGCCACTTGGGGATGGCCCCGGCATACATGGTTGTCTTGAAGGAGCTGAACATGAGGTGCAGCGCGCTGATGTATTCTTGGGTTTCCCGGGGAATCTCATTTTCCAAACAGCCTAATCGGGACTCGTACAAAATGGCTGCTACACCTGTAAAGACGATGGCAAAGAAGAGGGAGACAAGAGTTTGAATCATTTTTTTTTTGTACAGTTGAAAAGCTGCAAGGGTTCCTTCCCGTGTTCCTGAAGTCCAACTGGAATGCAAGGCAGGTGCATCACAATGTGCACAGGGTTTATTTGTCTTTTTCCTGTCTCTTGTCTCTCTGCCATCACCTCTTCCTGCCTACATGTTGTCCTCTCTGAAGGCCTCGGCCACGTCGCCCCTCCTCATCCATACCTAACCTGCACCATCCTTTTCCCAATCCGCCCCCTTCCCAACATCCAATTCATTCACAAACACCCAGCGTAGGCTATTTACAAACCTTCCATGGAATATTTGAAGAAGAGGTCATTCACATTGAGTACAGTTGCTCCGTCAGGCTCCTGGGCGCGCAGAATCTGAACTCTCTTGATGAGGTCATCGACCACTTCGTTCACGTCATCAGAGAAGACTGCGACATCACGGGGACGCATGATGAGCTGCCGGAGGACGCTCCGCATCTTCAGCCAATCTTCTCCCTCACTGGAGAACACGGCACAAGAGGCAAGGTGAATCTGTGGCATCCCTCTGTGTCGTTTTGTAATAATGCGGGACATTCACACACGGATTTGGAGGAAACAGATTTGTTTCCATGAAGAATAATATAGGGGTGAAGCTGTTTTTAACAGCTTCACAACTATTATTGTTTTGAGTATTGATGCCAATAGAGTTCAAAAGCAGAGTATTGAGAAGTAAAAGGGTATGCATACTATGAAATGTAGCCTCGACAGAGTTTTGTGTTCTGTCCCTCTACACATATATAAATCACAAAATTCAGGAGGTCCTTGAACTCCTAACTCAAAGATTAAAAGGTTAAAGGGCAACTCACGCTGAGATAAGGCCAGTGGAACTGCCTATCATGTCTCTGTACTCCTTCCAGGACTCCATGTTTGCTCTCTGAGGGGCCACGCCCTCAGCCCTCAGCACCTCAGCCACCAAGTCGCGGTCGGCCACTGAGACCACCAGCTGGGGCCCAAAACGGGATTTGAAAATTTTGCCATACTTCTTCCTGTGCTCCATCTATAAAAGCAGTAGAGACACACACACACACACCCACACACACAACCAAATTGAGTAGTTTTTTTTGGAGGAAATCCAGAACTGATTTGACTCCTTTAGACCGACAGATTATCTATCAAATATAAATGTAACGCAGGATATATGTACATGCAGTTACAGGCTATTAGGTTAGATCTATGTTTCAGCTCGGAAGTGTTAATGTATTTTTGATTGTGTCTGATTGAAGTGAAGATTGAAGATTAGTATTGTCTGGCAGACATAGTCCAGTAGATCCAGTTACACTAGTAGATCCAGTTACACTGTCCTTACTTGAATTTTTATTTAGTCACCATTAAATACCAACCTTTCTTTGTCTGACTGCTGGGTCAGTAAGAGTCAATACTTCAATGCCCATGGCAAATGTTAATGTTCACAGGCTGCACCGATGATGTGGATGAAATTAAGACAGAAAGAAGGGTTTATCTCGAGTTTACGGTTCTTTTTAGATACATCATTATCAGTGGGTGTCACTATCAGTTTGGACCCGCTTCCTTGAAGATGAGCAACTACTTGTCCCGATACCATCATAAGAAATATGGAACCAAACAGGTACTTATTTTGTATGCTGCTTTTGTTTTTTTCATGCCGATTGACAGCTTTGCTAATTTGATATTCTCTTTTACAGCTTTTGAAACATGTTCTCTACATACTGATAGCAAAATGTTTTTTAACAAGATGATTAGTTGTATATTGTTATGGAGATAACGCCTTCAGTGTATCATGAATCCCCCTTGCACACTGCTGAAAAACTCGTTACCTGGAATGGAAAGTTGAGCAGACTCTTGGTGCACTTTTACGCAACCGTCTGTGCCATTTTACGCATAGGTGGCACATTTGGCTGACGTTGACATGGGCTCGCGGCCATCGGTGGGAGACGCAAACAAATGATTGAATCATCATACAAGATGAGACAAAGCACAAAGAAAGGTCACGTTATGCATGGACAACATTACCTGAATTTCATGAATTCTGCTAAAGCCGTCTCTCCAGATGAACTCGATCAAGTTGCCGATGGTGCTGGGTCCAGGCATCTCCTTCAGGGTCATGATTCTGGTTTTCTCGCCGACATCCCGCGCTGTGATCAGTTTGTCAGGCATGGCCTCTTCTCCAGCTGCGGAGATCCCAGAAGCCTCGCTGGCTGCCGACTTGTGCAAGGCGGCGCGTAAAATGAACAGCTGCTTCTTTAGCCGGTCGCCTTGAAGATTCTTCCAGTATGCGGTCGTAAAACGATTCAGGATGGCCATTGTTTTTGGATACTTGTTCGGCGGTTCTGTGCTCAAAAAACAAAGTCGAAAAGCGGCAGCGTTCACATCTGCAAAGGCATGTCCCTGGCACACGCACACGCACTACTCCCCGAACAGCAGAGCTAATGTTAGGCGGGATTGTGTTATGGAACGCTTTTAAAGAGTCGCTTGTGCGAGCGCAGGAGTGGAAGAGGATTGGATGTCCGCTTTCATAAGAAGGGAGGGATAACTCTGTATTCGGGTGTGGGCGTTTCCCCCAAAAGAGCTGCCGGGTTCATTATTTTATTATTGGGAAAGGAGAGCGCTACAATTAGCTCCAAAGATACTTACATCACAGCGATCAATCAGCCGGTGTGCACGTGCACAACCACACACATTGAATCCATGTGCATGTGATTGACGTTAGATAAGGCCAACTTGCATGTTTAAATAAATCCTTATTTAACAAAAGGACAACCCCTACACAGTCCAGCTGAACGTAATCTCGATCCACATTCAGAGACAGATTGCCAAGAAAAGTCATCTAAATCTGGAGCTCATGGAGCCACGAGATGTGCTTTCCAGCCAATGCAATCACTATGCTGAATCAGCTATGTGTGGCTTTCATTTTGAGATGACAATCACAAGTGACTCCCAAACCATGCTTCGATTATTAAGATGTGAATCAGAACACTTCATATCCTGATGCTTTCTCTTTTTAACCCCCCCCCCCCCCCCCCCCCCTCCCCCCCTCCTCTTACCCTCTCTCATCTCAGCAGACACAAGCATCTTGAGGACACAAAACAGGGATTAAACTGACCGGGCCAAAGAAAGGGTGATTGAGGTTACTGTATCCTGTGGTAGAGAGAAGGGTGGCTGAGCAGACACATTAATTCAAAACGTCATTACTACTTATCACACCTTCAACAAGCCTGAAGCCTCCGGAGTTCACACAACAGGGATTAATTGGGGCAAAGAAAGGGGCAATTCAGTGGTGTATATTCCCACACTCGCCCCTATGGCAGCTTGCATAAGGCACCAGACTGAATGTTGTTTTTGAGATGTCTTCAAATCATCTACAAGCAGAGGAAGTAAACCCCAACCCCTCACCATCGCAGGTGTTTACTCATGCTAAGTTAAAAGTTTTCCCTCTTTCTATTCTTCCAAGGAAAAAAAACATTCTTGCAGCTCCACGCAAATTCAAATAAATTGGTCTGCAGTAATGAGTATCCAGTAGGCGCTACTGTCACTATGATTGCTGGCAGGTACAAATTATTTATTATAGCTTTAACTTTTGATTTTGAATGTTGGCATGCTCCATTTGGCTTGTGTCTGTTAAACGCCACTCTAACTCAATTTAAATACTTAAGAATAATTTCTTGACAGATTGACATTCATTTCAGTCTTCTACATTTACAGATGTATTTACTTGAGACTTGCAAAAACTACACACAAAAATAAAACCAAAAGAGCTTTTATTCTTTTTACATAACAAAATTAGCAACATTGAAAGCTGGAAAATCCAGAACAGAACATAATAATTAGCTAACATCAGGAACAGATTATTGTGATCGGATTACGTGGATTTACAATGTCCTGTTGAAAGTGAGTTTGTCTTGAGGTGTCAGTGCGTCTACTTTCTGAAGCGCTTGAACAGGGGATGGATGCCCTTGCCTAATGCGGCTTTGCTGCCTCGATATTCCATGTAGATGGTGTCATCTGCACCTGACATGGAGCTCATGGTCCCCGTTCGCCTGGAGAACTGATTAGGAAGCAAGGGTGGGGGGGGGGGGGTATGTGAGAATATTGTTGTATACAATAGCACAATGCAAAGGTAATTAAGTGTATGTGGTTGCTGAGTCCAGGTTTAGCCAAAGTCCTCACCTGTGGTCGTCCGCCCACCTCCCCTGCCACCAATTCCTCCTCAGCGTCGAGGTCTGAAGCAGCTAGAACCTTCTGAAGCAGCTGCTGTTGCTCATCTTTCGTGGAGAACATTAGGTCCCCTTCCTCCATACCAGCCAACTTTGTGATCACCTGTGAAAGAAAAAGAACAGGACATCGTAGAGATGGTATTTGTAAATGGTACAAGAATGAGGTGTCACACAAATGAGGACCAGCGATCAAGTGCACACTTTTTCTAATTCATGTTTCCATTTGTCCTGAATAATTTTTTCACAAATGCATTAAAGAAATAGAGTTAGGCATTTTTGTCATTTGATATGATGTCTATTTCTCTAAATTAAATTGTATAGAGTCCCGTCTACAACCGAACGAGTGGAGTCCTCCATCTACGTAAACCATCTCCATCTCTGTGAGCGGAAGATTCTGTGCTTGGACCAATTTTCTTTACCTTATATATGCTTTGTTTGGGCAATATTATCAGGAAACACTGCATAAACTTTCATTGCTATGCAGACGATACTCAATTATATCTATCGATCAAACCAGAGGAGACCAAGCACCTCGCTAAAATTCAAGAATGTCTTAAAGACATAAAAACATGGATGACCTGCAACTTCCTGATGTTAAACTCAGACAAAACTTAAGTTATTTTACTGGGCCCTGAACACCTCAGAGATCAATTATCTGGTGATGTGGTTTCTGTAGATGGCATTTCCCTGGCATCCAACACCACTGTAAAGAATGTAGGCGTTATCTTTGACCGAGACTTGTCCTTTAACTCCCACGTTAAGCAAATCTCAAGGATTGCATTTTTTCATCTACGTAACATTTAAAAAATCAGGCACATCTTGTCTCAAAAAGATGCAGAAAAGCTGGTTCACGCGTTTGTTACTTCCAGACTAGATTACTGCAACTCCTTAATATCAGGCTGCTCTAATAAGTCTTTTAGGTCCCTCCAGTTGATCCAGAATGCTGCAGCTCGTGTACTCACAAAAACTAAGAAAAGAGATCACATTAATCCTGTATTAGCTGCTCTGCACTGGCTCCCTGTAAAATCAAGAATCACATTTAAAATTCTTCTCCTCACCTACAAAGCCTTGATTGGTGATGCACCATCATATCTTAAGGAGCTTGTAGTACCATATTGCCCCACTAGAGAGCTGCGCTCACTAAATGCGGGGCTACTTGTGGTTCCTAGAGTCCTAAAAAGTAGGATGGGAGCCAGAGCCTTCAGTTATCAAGCTCCTCTTTTATGGAACCAGCTTCCACTTTCAGTCCGGGAGGCAGACACAGTCACCTCATTCAAGAATAGACTTAAGACTTTCCTGTTTGATAGTGCTTATAGTTAGGGCTGAATCAGGTTTGCCCTGGTCCAGCCCCTTGATATGCTGCTATAGGCTTTTAGGCTGCTGGGGGATGTTTTAGGATACACTGAGCACCTCTCTCCTCTTCTCTCTCTCCTTATGGATGAATTTACATCTCTCCATTGCACCTTATTAACTCTGCTTCCTCCCCGGAGTCGTTGTGACTTCACGTCTCATAGTGTCCATTGGACCTGGAGGTGTTTGATGCCTGGTGAGCCGGCCTCCCGCGGTGGCCCTGCTGATGCCCCGCCCCCCCTCCTCTCTACCTCCTTCTGTTTCATGGATTGGAGTTCCATTCATACATTGTCATATTCATGTAATGTGTTTATGTAACTTTGTAAATGCTGTTCATTCTGTACACATGACATCTATTGCTTCTGTCCATCCGGGGAGAGGGATCCTCCTCTGTTGCTCTCCTGAAGGTTTCTTCCCTTTTTTCCCTGTCAAAGGTTATTTTTGGGGAGTTTTTCCTGATCCGATGTGAGGTCCTGGGACAGGGATGTTGTATGTGTACAGGTTGTAAAGCCCTCTGAGGCAAATTTGTAATTTGTGATATTGGGCTATACAAAATAAACTGAATTGAAGATTCTTTTTCTGAAACCAGTTTCTATCCTGGTTCATTCTTTGTTTTGTCCCTCTGAAGCAAGCTCCTGCTGGCTGTTGCCCGAATCACTCAGATTTCAGTGTTGGTGAGTCTTGGACTCCTTCACACTATACAAGTCTAGCCAGAATGGATCTGATGAAACCAAACATCATATCAGGCAATAGATAATAGAAACTGAATAAATAACAGAAACTGGACAAAGAAAATGCAATTTGTAATGCAATGTAATTAAAATAAATTAACTAACTAACTAAACACTTAAAACAAGTATTCTACATTTAGGTAGTCCAAAAATAATGAAATAAACCTGTCGCACCTTTTATATTCAGAGTCTTTGGTGTAATTGTTCCAAAGAGTGAGAGCAAACGTATATGGACAGAACTGTACAATCTGGTGTGTCAACAGGATAAAGTGTGCGGTGCAATTCAAGGGGGGTGGGGGGGACATAAATAAGATGACATTGTGTGAACATGACAAGTTGCTGCAGTGATGAACAAACCTTAAAGCTGTAACCTTGGTCCACCAGGAACCTCTGCCTCTTGGTGGAGTAAGCCATCTCCTGGGTGTCCTGGGACACCAGTGAGTAGAAGTATGCGTTGTACTCCTCTGCTACCATTCCTAAACAAGCAGACAGGCAGACAACACAGCTACATCAGCATGTTTCATGCATAGGCAAACAAGAGATGTGTTGTTGGTGTTTTCTTTGCAGACGGACTGACCTTTCTTGGCTCGTAAGACTCTGCCAAGCCTCTGGGCCTCCTGTCTACGGGATCCGCCATGAGAGGAGATCTGGATCAGAACATTGGCTTCTGGCAGGTCAAACGAGGTGTCTCCAACCTGTTCATAGAAGGACATGTTTCTGATTTGATATCATTTGTTTCCGAATGGGGTAAATGTCTGGAAGAGGAAGCCAGCAGGATACTGGAATATTGTTTTATTCGGATTTGATTGTCAGCGTCCATATAAACCCACTGAGGGACAGAAAACTCCCTACACAGTTCAGCAGCAGTGCAGAGACGAGGCAAATGAAACACTCAATCTGTTGTCTAATACAGTGGTATGCCACCTTCTGTCCACAAGGGGGCACATGGCTGAGTGAGTATGGTCCATATGTACATAGAGGAAATCAATAATAGTTTGAGTGGTCTACCTTGGAGATGAAAATGGTATTGATCTTGGGGTTGTGTTTGAAGTTCTGTAGAATCTGCATTCGTTCGCCCTGAGAAGTTGGACCATAGATGTAAGGCCTGGAGAGGAAAATCACAACAGAATTTTTTTTTTTTAACTTAAGAAATCGTGTCTGAACAGGCAAGTTCACCGAAGCGTTCGAAATGCTGCTCTTGTTGTCAATAACTTACTTGTTGAGGCGAATGGCGTACTCCTTCAAGGCAAACACGTTGTCAGCGAAGACCATAATCTTGTCATTGCGACGCTCGTGGAAGCGAATGAGAAACTGGCAGGCGCGGAACTTATTGGGGTTCATTGTATAAAACAGGATGCGCTTCTTCGTCTTGATGGACACGTACTCCCTGTAAAACTCTGGAGACATCGGGCACCACACCTGAAGCACAGACACGGCTACATTGTTCAGACAGCTTCATCAATGTGGAACATGCTCACTTGTACATGTTATGTTGAACCTGGACTCCAGCTACATCGGTCATGTGACATTATGGTTAATTAAGGGCCAACTCTAGTACACGAGAGACACCAACACAAATTATAAAATTTTTTGCACATTGCAAGTTGACCGATTTTAATCACAACATCTACAGAGAAGAGCACTCGATCAATATGAGGTGTATGTCCCTTTATCTTAATTTGTTGTAAGATACTGCAAAGACTTACCTCTGCACACTGGACTTTGGCAATGTAGCCATTGTTCTGCAATTCCATCCAGTTGGCCTCAAATAGTTTAGGCCCAATTAGGAAATTCAGGTCCACAATCTTGTCGTCTTCCCGGACCAGTGTGGCAGTGAGACCCATTTTGCAATGTGCCTGGACAATGGTCAGAACCCGACGAAACATCTTGGCTACAGAGGAAACACAACATTATTGTTAAATTAGGCGCCCATATCCCATAGTATCCCAAATATTAGTTCAAAATACTCGCAATATTCAGTAATTTGGAAAACTGCTGTGCAATAACGGCTCACCAGGGATAGTGTGCACCTCATCCAGGATAATGAGTCCCCACTCCTGGCTCCGCATCCACTCCATGACTCTCTCGGCCTCCCAGGAACGCTTGGTGGTGTGGCCCAGCATGGAGTAGGTGCTGATGGCCACCGAGCAGCCGATGGGCTTGTCTTTGGCGTCTGAGGTGAAGCGGCAGATCTGAGAGTCATCGATGGTCGACCACATCTTGAACTGAGCCTTCCACTGCTCCACTGACACCGAGGAGTTCCCCAGCACCAGGCAGCGTTTACGCACCGTGCAAGCCGCTGTCACGCCCACCAGGGATTTGCCCGCTCCTGGAAAGCAAAGGGGACATAAAACATTCATTAATAGTAAGTAATACTTTGGGCTAACGGGTATGCCTACATTAAGACTACCAAGTTCAGCAGTCTATTCCTCGTTTCTTATGGGTTAAGCAAATATTCTTAATTTCTTATGTCAAATATATATGTATTTTTTTCAAGAATGCATTTTTATTGTGAGGAAATGCTTTTGGGGGTGTCCTTTCTGTTTTGTCACACAATGTTCTGCCAGCTATCTCACCGCAGGGCAGCACAATGACCCCAGAGCGAGCGCGTCCATTCCCAAACATCTTGCGCAAACTCTTTTCCTGGTAGGGCCGCAACACAGCAGTGGGCTTCAGGTCTATGTTGATGTCTGGGTTGACCGTGTCATTGCGAAAGTCGTACTCGGCTAGGAGGGGGTACTCCGTCTGGATACAACGCTTCTGCAGCTCTTCGATCATCTCCTACACCAGATCAGAGAAGAACCATTCAGGGTAGGGCATACAAATATGATTTAAAACATGGTGTTTCATTTGAAATGAAGCCACAAAATATGAACAGAATAAATGCAAGCAGTAATGTAACATTATTTAGTCGTGAACCAGCAAAAGAAAAAGAACAGAAATCTGAAGTCTACCTGGCGGATCTCAAAAGACACAGTCTGAGTCTCTTCCTCCTCCTCTTCTTCTTTATCCATCTGCTCATAGTAGCTGAAGATGTCATCAGGCACCGGCTGGCTTGAAGTTTGCCCATCGCCAGGCTGCTGTGAGGTAGAAGTACTCCCCTTTTCTTCAATAGACTTGGAAATCTTTTAGGAAACACAAAAGGGACATTTGTTAGTGAATGACCAGGACAACAGTTACAACTCCTGTTGGCCTCTACAGTGATATTTCAGAAACACAACATGAATTATTGCTTTCAACTGAGATGGTATCATAATTGAGCTGAATATGACTGTTCAGTTCCAGCATCACAAGACATCCTTCCTCAGGTCATTAATATTATTTTGTTAAAATGTCTGCATAATCCCATTTTACACACAGGTTTAAAACCTTGGTTGTGCTGCCATTGAGCGGTAGCTGCACCATCTACCCCCAACCTGTTGAGTAGAGCACATCGCAATGCAAAATAGTGCAACACTACATTCCTAAATGGTGTTGGGGTCACACCAATAACGCATCAAAGTTTTTTTAATCTTTTGCATCTGCATCTTCACCTATTATTGGGTATTACACATAAAGGTTTATGTTTAAAACATGTTTAGATTCATGGACGATTCCATAAATTACTTGAATGTTTGTGTGTAAATATTTAACGTTTTGGATGGCATACCAATGACTTGCTCTGGATGACTTCAGTAATAAGCTCAGTGTCCGCTCCGTCTGCAGTGCGGAGACGACAATCACGGATCACGTGGTCCTGCAGAAGCCGCTGGATCACATCAGGGAAGGCACTCTCAACAAAATACCTGAAGGACGACAGGCAGCACAGTTAAAGAAGAGCACTGACGGGGTGATTAATTATGGAAAGGGAGAAGGGAAAGGTCGCTGAAGTGGTTTTACCTATTGTGCTTGAGCACCAGCTTGACTTTGCCATAGCTTACTGTGCAGAGCTGAGAGAAGGAAAGGAATAAAGTGCAATGACTAAATACACCAGGCACAAAAAAAATTATATATATATATATATATACATATACACTCATGTGGGAATTATCCTCTTCTCTAAAAACACAAGACACTGTCTCATTCAGACCTTAATGAACTGCACGATTCCATCTGGCACAGACGTCTTGCTGAGTTTCTGCAGGTATTCTACAATATCAGAGGTCTGCAGCCCCACACTGACCGCTGCGTACAGGGAATAGGCTGTCAGCTTGTACTCGTGGATATGGTTAGGCCTGCACACTGGCTCGGCAATGGCCACCATGAAATCCTGGGCGTACTTGTACACTGGTGAGAAGGCTTCCAGGAAGATATGTCCATCTGGAGCCTGGAGGAGAGAAAAATTAAGGAGAAAAAAAAAAAGGGCATGAGAAAAATAACCAAAGAGGAGCGCAAGTTGTGAATTAGTAAACTGTCTCAAGTGAGGAAATGCATCATCCAAACACATCTTACCACCCAAAGAGGGCGTGAAGTGTGATCATTCTTTAACAGCATCTGAACACGGTAGTCTTTGGCACCATACTCATCCAGTCTTGTACTGGACTCCTCCACATGTTTTCCTGCAGCAGCAGGTATGGCCTGCTGAGACTCGCTGCCCACGACCTCTTCTTCCTCTTCTTCCTCCTCATAGAAACGCTTTTTGGACTTCTTGTCTGTGAGACCACATCATTAGAAATCATGTTCAGCAATAGAAGTGGTCAAATAACAGACAACAGAAATATATCGATATATCTTGTTTGAGGGTTTTATCAATATAATGGTATATAATTCCTCATTTTAAAACCCAGTTATTTTAATATTTATTTTGCTATACAAGACATAGGAACATCTTTCCTTTACTAACATTACAGCTGGTTCTGTTCTCTAACTATTTGACACTGTTGCTAGTATGTAGGGCGTTTTAACATGAGAACACACAGGTATAGAGGTCACTGTATGTGAGCGTAAAAAAGGAAGCTGTGTGCTTTATTACACACGCGTTTCAGTCATGTCACCATTCCTGCGTTTTAAAATATAAAATGTGTGTTTTATACTCTTTTGCTACCACTTAACAAGGCATAGTCAAAGGAGGCGGTCAGGGAGTCCAAATGCAAAACTACAGTGTGGTCAGCAATACACATCAGGGACATGTGAGGAGGGTTCACTACACAAGATCTTCCACTCTTCCACAGTGAGCTAACAGTGAGCTAACCGTGAGCTAGGTGAAGCCGTAGTTAGCATTACAAACTCACCCCGATCTCCTTTATCTTTTTTACCCATTTTACAAACTCTTAAATAGGTGATTTCTCTAAAAACATGACCGGCATATCTTCATAATATGGCTGGTGTCCTCCTGAAAGTCCACAAAGCTGGACTGCATTGTGTGACGACTGTTGCTACGACACGATACCAGAGTCTAGTCGAATTAAATAATGGAGATACCTTACTTCCGTTCTCTGCCTTCAAAATAAACTTTTAAAATCTTGAAACAAAAGGCATTACCGATATAGAGAAATATTCTGAAATAATAACTATAGAGGTATTATTCAGTTTTATTAAATACACATTAATCAAACATACTAACATGTTCAATTACATAATTTAACTTTATTCATTAATAATACCGTCTCAATTGTACTGCACCAATGTGCAGTTCATTACTAACTATCCCAATTAATTGGTGTAATTAATGCACATCAAAACTGTAGATGACTGCATGTCTAAAAATAGAAAGCAACACTCTCAGGATAAAGTAGTGTCTTGTGCTTTTATTCTTGCAGCCCAATAGCAGCTTTTTTTTTTTTGCAAACTTGACTGTTTACTTCCTGAGTCAAAGGTCAAATTTGTCCTTCGAGGTTTCTCTCGTCTGTGGGGCAGCCTTTTCTTTTTCTTTTTTCTACAACTTTAATAGAAATTGCTGAAACTACGTGACTGAGTAAGTAACAAGTCCTCCATGTCCAATATGTCGTCTGATAAACCAATGGGACCTGCTGTACCCCGGATGTTCAGAAAGGAAGAGAGCGGCGAAGACTCTGATTCCGACGATGGATGTAAGTATTGTTCGAGGATGAAATGCCACCCTTGCTTTTGATTACATGCACTATAAACATGTACGGTTCGCGTCACGTCGCGCTTCCCTGGCTACTTGAGGTTATGTTGTTTGTTTTGCCTTAGTCTCTGGACCCGCTTTGCCTCCCGGCTACAAACGGGGAGAACCGTCGAGCTCCTCGGATGACAGTGAACGGGAGGTGTCGACCAAAAGAGCGAAAACACAACACACAGCTGCAGAAAAGTAGGTTCATTAATGGACTCGATGTTATTGACACATATGCCTCAATAAACAAAACGGTAACTTGTGTTTCTTTTCATCAGGGTGGAAAGCACAAAGGTACAACAAACGGATGATGATGGGTTTTTTGGACCAGCCTTACCACCAGGATTCAAGAAACAACAGTGTTCACCAGAAAGGTGGGAAAATGAATTATTTGTGTTGTGGATAAATAGTAAAATATGGAAGCTGTAATTGTAATTATGTTACCTCAGGCCACCTGTGCTGGGACCAGCTTTGCCTCCTGGTTTTCGCAGAGCAGCATATGAAAACGACGATGAGGATAAAGATGGAGAGGATTTCCCAGGGCCTGCCCTACCCCCTGGCTACCAGGCGGAGTCCTCCAGCAGCGGGGCAGAGGACGAGGACGTGATTGGACCCATGCCGCCCACAGAGCCTATTGAAGACTCAGTGGCGTTGGACTTTGAGCGCAGAGCTCGCAGGATGAAAGACAAGCTAACGGGAGATGTGAGTCCTTATCTGCAGAGTCTACACTGTACAAACTCTTCAGTTACACGCATGCAGATTGATGCACGGGTGTCCGGTTCCTTTCCTATGTCTTTTAAATTTTTCCTCCTCTGTGTTCTGAATTTGTACCTGTGTGTATTTCTGGGTAAACAGAACACTCCTGAGGTGCAGGCCAGAGAAACATGGATGACGGAGCTCCCACCAGAACTGCAGCACATTGGCTTGGGGGCCAGGACCTTCAAGAAGAAGTCTGGTCCAGAGAACAAGGATCGCTCTATGTGGACGGATACACCAGTAGACAGGGAGCGCAAGATTGCGGTATTTAACGCAAAATAACTGGTCCTTATATATTGAACATGTTGTAGCTTATATATTACCCGACCTGCATTTCATTGATTTATTCTTCACCAATAGGAACGACTTGAGAAAAAGAAGAAGGGTGAGGTGGAGGAAGTCGATGTCCGTCAAGTCTCCCAGAAAGACCTGGAAATGGCAGAGAAAGTGTCTAAGCATAACGTAAGTGGTATTACCTCACCATTCTTTTATCCTAGGTGTCCCCATATTAAATTACTGTCAGATGTAATTGTTCACATTATACTCGGGACTAACGTTTCTCTATCCACCCCCTGTTATCAGGAGTCCAAACGTGCTGAGTCTCTGGTGAGTTTGCACACAAAGAAGATGAAGGAAAAAGCAAAGGAGAAGGTAGACGCACCAGTGGAAAGGAGAGCATTCGATCGGGATGAAGACCTGCAGGTGAATCGCTTTGATGACGCGCAGAAGGAGCGGCTGCTGAAGAAATCTCAGGAACTGAACACACGATTCTCCCACAGCAGGGACCGAATGTTCCTGTGACAAATTGTCAAAATGTATTTTTAAAAGAACATGTTTGAACAGCTGACTGCCATTTACAGACAGGCTGTTGAATTTTTCATACAGGTTTTGTAAAATATGGACTATGTTGTTCAGATTCTCATGTGTTATGGAATCAAATTGAGCTAAATTGGACTAAACAGTCTATTCAAGACATGGCGGACTTGGTCATTGTGACTGACTGGGCGCAAAGCTAATGTTTCAAAAAGAGTCAAGCTTTTATGAAGCATCAGCCAGTGGAGCTTGCATTATTTCTGCAGTAGACACCGCATTAGTCTCCTTGGGGGAAAAAATGGATGGAAATGCTGAAATAAATTACATATTTTACCTACATTGATATACAGTGATTGATATTGTGAAAAACATTTTTGTACTGAAACGATTGCTGTAAAATGGATATACTGAGTTGCATTTTTTTGTTAGGTTCATTAAATTTGTTTCAACCTTTTATATGTTTCATTCCTGCATTATTTATGAACGTTCCTCCTCTATCTATACACACACACATATATATATATATATATATATATATATATATATATATATATTTATATTTTGAGGAATAAACTACGTACTGGTCAAAAAGTGAAGAAGGCACACACTTCTATGAACCTTCAGAGCCGCCATACTTTCGTATGTCTTCTACGCATGCGCGCATTGTGCGTCGTTTACTACAGTCTACAATTGTTAAACTAAAAGAAACACCATTTAAAAACATGTCGGAGAAAGGAGAGGTGGATTTAACTGGTGCCAAGCAGAACACGGGTGTGTGGCTTGTGAAGGTGCGTATATAGCTTGAAGAACAATAGCATCAGGATGTAGGACGTAATAACGCATTAATGTAGCATTAATGCGCTAGGCTAACAGTATTGTAGCTTAGCACTGAAGCCGTGTGCTGAGCTAACGTTGGCTCAGTTAAATACTTGTTAGTTAGCGAACTAACTAGCTACAATTAAACTTAAGTCACATCTACTCATCATAAGACTATCTGTGTGAGCTCTTACGTTGAAGTTAATACCAGAAGGTCCCATTGTTAAGGTATGAAACCAGCCCCCATGAATTATACCCATGTTTCTTCATGCAGGTACCCAAATATCTCTCTCAGCAATGGGCGAAAGCGACGGGCAGAGGGGACGTCGGGAAACTCCGAATATGCAAGTATGTGAAACATCTGAACATCGAGGAAATAGCAAAAGCGAGCCTGTGAAGTTTGAGTTGTTTATGTGTTCTAAATCAAGTGATCATTGAACAACACGAGACAATTCATTTGGAAGGGAAAAGGGAAACAATGAAAGTCTATGTTGATGAAGGGTTAATTAAACGGTAATACATGTTTTTTTGTTGTTCATCTACTACTATACTACTGATGCATTGAAAATTAAATGTGATACTTTGTTATTACTGCCAATAAATGAATTCTAATTGTGCTCATTATCTTGATCTCCAAGGAAAGGAAACCAAGGAAAAGCAGAGGTAAGTGATCATACTCAAGGCCATGATGATGATAGCCATCCTTATGGTGTAGTAGTCACATCATAATTCATAAGGTAGTAATCCACCATAGTCAGTGTTGAGGAAACACAAATTATTTTTTAAAGGCTAAATAGACAACTGTTTTATCAGATTCTCACGATTCTTCTCTGAGGATTTAATGTACTTCACAAATATGTTTGTCCGTGTCGAGAGTAGAACAAATCACCATGCGTGTGCATTGTGAAAAAGGGGCTGAGAATATTAATTCACACTGCTCTTTACAGGTGTCTTTCACTTTGAATGAAGAGCTGACCGTGATCGACGGTATCGAAGACAAGACGGTGTCGGCGCCTCGCGACCACCCGTTCACCATGCAGACGGTGGGGGGTCAGATGCTGGCGGTCTTCACAGAGAACTCGTCAGGTGAGTCTCTGTTTTTCATTCTGAGGATGCCGTGTGTTTGCTGTAAGTGCAGCTGTTTAAGTAAAACTGTCTGGGATGTGAATGATCTGTTTGTGCCAGAGCCCAGAGGTAAGTTCTGTGTGATCAGATGGTGGAGGCGCCCGTCCTGCTTTCTTTCTTTCTTATTTATTTTTACAGCTTGCTGTCTTGTGCACAGTCTTTCCTTTGCCTGCCCTGCTTGTCTCTGTGTGTGGTGAACTCTCAACACATTTTTCCTAGAGTGTGAGGTGGTCCACAGTCCTAACAGAGTACACGTAGGAAGTGTGCATAAGTGAACACTCGATGGAAAACGGAAGAGAGCTGGCCTGATGGAGATTTGTCTTCATCCAGTCTGATCTGTGTTTCCATTTCTATGTGCGATGGAAATGTGGTTATTCAGTGTTTGATCTTAACGTCAGTCGTTTGTTTGTGCTTTGACCGTTTCAATCCACTGCCAATCATCTCCGTAGACTTGATACACGATCAGGCACAATGGCCCCATTCAGAACTAATTTAACATAGAATATAGATCAATATCAACACGCATCATTGCTGAATTGGGAGTTGATTTTAGTTTGTGCATGTTTTCCTTTGGTTTGATTTTTACCAGCCTGTCTGCCCTCTTCATGTGATGTCGGTATGTTGTTGCTATGGGTGCTGGTGAGCTTGTGCTACTGTGCTTTCTTTGAGGCAGCTTCTTATGTGCGGTCTTCGTGTGTGCGTGTGAGTTTGAGGGCTGCACACTCAGAGTGATTTTTGTTTGTTTTGTCCTAAATATGTTGTTTTTTTTTAACAGCAACCTGGCCAGTAAGGCATCTGTTAAAAGAAGCTGTTCATTTTCTCTATATTGACAGAAAAGACAAATAGGAGATGGAGCTAATTACTGCTGCATTTTCCAAATTGCAATTACATGTTCATTACCTGAATTGCTGCTTTGGTAACATACAGGGTTATCATGTGAACATGTATTATGTTTGGTTGTCAGTATTTGTGCAGCCCTGTCATGGATGTGTACTTGTGGTGGTGCAGGGTCTCTGTGCTTTTTTCCTTTTGTGAGGGCATGCTTGCTTTGCTCGTGCACACGCGTGTGCACTCTTCTGAAAATGACACCGAGAAGCTCCTGTGTGATTTAAACTGGCGTGCAACTAAACCCTGGGTGTGGTTCTTGTTGTTCGATCCCCTTCTTCCTCCGTCTTCCATCCCCTGTATTTTCATGTTTACCAACCCTCCCTCCCTTCTTGTAGGCCAGTCAGAAGAAAGATCTGATGGCAGCAGCTCAGTTTCGGGGGCGGGGGCAGGTCCAGGTGAGTCCTACGTTTCGCCAGCGAGCGACAAAGTCGCACCACTGGGAATCAGACACAAAGAGCGTCTGTTATTTTTTAAATTATTATTAATAGGTGGCATATCACAATAGCAACCCATATACATGATTCGGAAGATGCATGTATTGGTACCAAATTCGTAGACCATTGGTCTTCATGTGGAGCACAGTTTTGAACCTTCACACAGGCATCTTCTCATTTTTGAACACAAATGGCAACATTCATACGAAGCTTCTGCACTTTCTTTGCGCCATCTTGATTGGAGGATGGGAAAAGGGAGTCTGGTCGGACACTGCGCTTGAGTAAAGTGCCTCCTGCTCGTGGTGATGGTTGTGACACTAGTCCAGTTGGGACATTGTGTTGAGAAGAGAATTCATATCTTGACTGTCTGTTTCTAAATGTTAGTTTAGATATATTCTATGTACGTTAGCAAGCTTCCTTTAAAAATACAGGTAAATGAGCTCTCTGGGGTGGGATACGGTGGCGTTTTCAATGATGGGTTAATGATTTGGGGTTTTACTTTTTTTAAATTCCTGTTCAAGTGGATTAGATCACCTTTCTATCAGTGAGACTTCTAAAGTCCTGAAAGGCCAAAGCTACGACTGACTTCTGATTAGTTTATTTGCCCACTCATCATAAACTACAATAGTGTATATAAAACAAGGTATTGTCATTAATACTGATTGAATGCTTAATTACAGCATCAAACAGTGTCACACTCATTAAGTAAGCCCTGTGGATGTCCTATAGATGACTTCAGGGACTTGGAAGGGACAGCGTGACCTCCATTCTGAGCCAGTAGACAGCCAGTGGGGCTGGGCTGGAAATAGCCTTGGAAAAAAGTGGGAGACAAAAGAGGTTTATATTATTTTATGTATGAATAATTTACAGACATTGCACAATTGCACGCAAATTGGAGACTTTTTGGTGGAGTAAAGAGAAATGCTTGGACTGAACTGAATTAGAACAAACTGTGTTGAATAATTAGGTGTGTGTGTGTGTGTGTGTGTGTGTGTGTGTGTGTGTGTGTGTGTGTGTGTGTGTGTGTGTGTGTGTGTGTGTATGTGAGTGTCAGGGTTGGGCGATTTGTTGTAGCCACATTATGATGAGTGGAGTTACGGTATCAGTGATTAATGCACAATTGTGGAGTTTCCCATAATAAGGAGTGTATTTATGTTGTTCTTCCTCTCACAACGCATTATCCAGCCCGTCATTCAGTGTCTGCTTTCATCACCTCTCTGTTACGCACATGGAACCGGTCACCCGTCCCTACATATGGAGTAAACATGCACTGAGGAATGCAAACGTTTTGATGTGTTGTTCATGAACCGTCCTCTCTTTCAGATAAAATCGCCTTGGAGGGAGTGGTAGTGCAGAGAGCAGAGTGCAGACCTGCTGTTAGTGAAAGCTACATGAGGCTGAAGAGGCGAGTATTCTCCAATGATTTGCACACACGAGTCAGCTTGTTAAGAGCCTGAACCTGCATGAGCGTAGCTCATTATGTCTACTTCATGATCTTAATGTTTCATCTTCACATCTTCTGTATGAGTACAAACTACAACCAATTACAAAATGGAAGGATTCATGATTAAAATGGGTTTGAATTTTAGATTTAAATAAAGATTTGTAATATGTATTATCACTATCACACAAGTGATTCATATAACATTCATTGCATAGATATTGTGATGCAGTGCATCGCATCATACAGCTGTTTCTTTTCGTTGTTGCCAGGTGACGCGGTGTAACCGTGTGAGTAATTCTCATTGTCCTCACAGGTTGCAGATTGAAGAGTTGGCCAAGCCGGTCCGGCTGTCACAACAGTTGGATAGAGTTGTCACCAGCAACTACAAACCGGTGGCCAACCATACTTACAATGTAAGAAATGAGTCTTATAGATGTTTGTTGATGACTACACGTTAAGCACATTTCTGGATACATTTAGCAGTCGATACTAATTTCAACAGACTTGTAATAGAAGAGGCATGACATGTAAAGGCACTGATGTGGCTCTGTAACGGTGGCGTGTGTTTCCTGACCGCTGGATGTTTGTACTTTTTGCCACAGCTTGAGTATGAGCGGAAAAAGAAGGAGGACGGAAAGAGAGCAAGAGCAGATAAACAGCAGGTGTTGGACATGTTGTTTTCTGCTTTTGAGAAGCATCAGTTCTACAACATCAAAGACCTGGTGGACATCACCAAACAGCCTGTGGTAAGACCGGAGGGCAACATCTAACATTCATACGGATCTTTAACTCACTGAAAAACGATTAAATCACAGTCGTTTAGTCGTAAGGCCGTTTCTCCATAGCAGATACAAACACACTTTTTACCATCATCCATCCTAGAGTTAGAAATTCGACAGGTAAATTCATGAAACGGTCGCCTGCTATATTTCAAATGTATCTTTATTCTTTTGTAGAGCCTTAACTTGTGATAATTGTTGATGAAATTATCTTTTTATAGCTTTGATTCATGGAGAATGAGCATTATATTCTTCCTTTTCATTCTCTCAGATTTACTTGAAGGAAATCCTGCGTGACATTGGCATCTACAATGTGAAGGGGACGCACAAGAACACCTGGGAGCTCAAACCAGAATACCGACATTACCAAGGCGAGGAAAAGACCGACGAATAGTTTTGGACCCTCCCAAGGCCGATACACCGCCTGTTATTTTGATAGGGGCGGTGTCCCTCCCAAATACCCAGAGCAGGCCTTGCTCAGCCTCCGGCTTACCACGTCAGGTCAAAAGCAACACTGGACGATGAGGCCATGTGTTAAGGGAGAGGTTGTGGTATCCTGTTACTTTGTAGGAGACACAAAGAAAGGGCAACAAATGCAAGTGTTGCGCTCATGTGTGCTCTACTGGACGTTGGTTGAAGCTTCTGCAGACGAGGCCTCAGTACGAGTTTAGTTCTAGCCAGCAGGCTCAGGACATGACATTTATGAATGTCTGTCTTGGCATCGAATAATTGACACTAGCTCTCACCGCCAACCAGACATGCGCTGAGGAAGTTTGTTTTTAATAGACCTTTTAAATTTCTGTGTTGACAATTTAGACCGGCAGCATTGCTGCAAATCTTCCTGTATTTGTAGTTGAGTTTTCACATCAGCTCATCTGGACAGTTTTTAAATTGCAATGACTTATGCATTAAATGGTTTTCAACATAATCTTTTTAGTCTGAGTTCATACTAAAACACTTCTACAGAAAGTTAAATTGTGGAACTACAGAAAACAGCTTGTCATCCACTGCAGATCAGCCACCTCCTTTGGTTTTAACAGTTTGAGTCCTAATTCACTTTTCAACCCAACGGCAGCAGTGCTAATAATGTTCCACTGCTTCATGAATAGTCTTTCTAGAGCAGCAGTGTTAATAGTGCCCAAAACGGCTCATTGTAACTTTAAACCACTATCATAAATATTCCTATTTCAAAACATGTTTATTCTTCCAGGAGTAAAACCCATTCAAAATCTTTCAGTGGAGTCCTGCCAAGAATGCAGCCCGAGGTGTTTCACACACTTAATTAAAAAGTTATTTCAAATAATGGCAACAACAAATTAGTGTTCAGTAACATTCAATGGTTTAATAAGACAAGTTTTAACATTAAACATACGGCACACTGATTTATATTGTAGATGCAAAATTTATTCTGCTTGAAAATTAATAGGGCAAACATTTAAGTGCATTGCTGTGCGTTGGGCATCATTGGGAAGAGGAAAGTAGTTCCAGTCCAATTAGGCATCTGCACCTGGTGTTTTACCTGCAAGAAAATGGAAACACAATAAAATGCAACTCTGCACACAATCAAAGACAGTCATCCCAATTCAGTGTGCCTTCAGCTAATAAGACACAGCAAGTAAATGGCAAAATGCTATGCAATGTGGAATTTTATTAACAGTACCTATAAACTAAGTAACAAGTTGTGACCATGTTAGTAGTCTATAAAAGTAGTCCATCTCAAATGCAAGAGCAGGGTGTGGGAGACACTTTCAAGGTGAAATAAAAAACAGTGACGCTAAATACAGACTTGCGAATGTGACCTTTCACAACAAGCTTGCATGTATTCCTCAGTTCATTCGGTGCTGCTATAGAATGTAGCAGTCAGAAATCACGAGGAAAGCTCAGTTTAGCATCTCTATGCAAACCAAGAAGCCAAAGAAGCTGCTTCAGGTCTATCAGTGGATGCAAAGTGAAGTCTGAACATTATTACAAGTGCTCACCTGCAAAGTATCGAGTCAGACAAAGAATGCGTCTGCAACATCGGATGTCATCTCCCGAAGCCTCAAGGACTGGATAAAGGAAAAAACAAAAACGTGACATCAATCTCCATTAAATACACTACATTACAAACAGATGTGATATTTTGGATTTATCCTCCCCGATTCAATCCGAGGCACCATGTAAAAGAGGCGAGCAGAAAGCGCAGGGACATTTAATATAGCATCTAAAGTATTAAAACCCAGGATTTCTCACAGCAGAGAGCCCAGGCTGTCAAAGATGCAGCTTGATCAGCAAAAAGAGAAAACGCATTATACATACATCTCATACACACGGGACTCGATGCAGATGGGAGCTGCCCTCTTTCTGGAGCTCCTCTGGACCCATCGTCACGTCATTATACTGCCTTGGCAACCAAGTACTGACCCGCAGACTCATCCACCGGGCTCACACACGTGGCCACCAGATGGCGTTTGATCCGCTAGGAAAACAAGACAAGTGTTATTTGCCAACACAGACACAGTAATGCAGCGTTTGATTGCCAAAGGCCATCTGGCCACAGTGTGCACTTTAAATGGGCTTCTGCAGAAAAGGCATCATAGTTTCTACCATATCGGCACATAAGTCAAAAATGACGGAATCAAAATGTAAGATGAACCGTTTTACGTATTCATAATTAACTCTTAACACTGCATTAGTATCGTTAACACTACTCGGGTTTAATGACAATCACTCCGCGGGTCGTGTTGGTGAACTATTGAGACAAAGTAGCTCCATTAACGTTACGGTGTGCGCGTTACTCAGGTTATTAGTAGAGTAACCGGAGTAAATTAAGAAAAATACATCCATCAAGTCAGCCACCGAAACCACGTGATTGAGACACTTAATTAGTGCGTAATGAAGGCCTGGTTGCAACAGGCATTTCCGGCTCTTCGCTAAATGTCGCAACTGCTTTCAAAATGTGTTCCTCGCGATATAAGACAGTTAAGTCACGTGGCGTAACGTTACGTTGTCCTTATATGAAGAGGATTCCGTCGGCGACACAAAATGGCAGCAGCCGCCGTTGATTCACACGTGGCCTCATAACTAGTCTACAAGCGACACTCTAAACGACCCACTAAGCTAATATAGATGAAGCTAATATACTTACAACAGACCATGTCGGTGCTGCGGATCAAACCGCGTGGGTTATGTTGCATTCTGACGTTATACAGACGAGCTGACTTCCTCCTGACATGCGCGTGAGGAGCAACGTCGGTGAAAAGACCGAGCGGACAGTCGCTTCCAGTTTAAATAGGTTACCGGTTCGGCTCACGGTCGCCCCCTGGAGGTCAAAGAGGAAACGTTTGTTTACACTGTCGCCCCCTGGTGTTCACAATATGACATATATCATTATTACCGTGATTTACAAGTAAGTGCGCAGGATTAATGTTCACTGCGATTTACTATCGTCATTACATGTCATTTAGCTGACGCTTTTATCCAAAGCGACTTACAATAAGTCATGACCCATTCCGCATGTAAAACAATGTAAATGTGTGATCCGATATGAGGTCCTGGACAGGGATGTCGTATGTGTACTGATTGTAAAGCCCTCTAAAGGCAAATTCGCAATTTGTGATATTGGGCTATACAAAATAAACTGAATTGAATTGAATTGAAAAATAAAAATGACAAGGCTTCGGTGTGAATAACAATATGTTCTGTACATGACTTCTGAATTCGACTTAACAAATGCTTGAGGGGAAAGCTTTTTGACAAATGAATGAGGATGTATCTTATAATGTACACAGACACATTTGTGTGGCCTCTCTCTGGTCTCTTAAATGTTAGTTGGATGCAGGAATGTTAAAAAGCTATTTCAGCCAATGATATAAAGTATAGGAGTCAACATACTTTCATTATTATTATCATTAGTATATTCCTATTATTATTCCTATTGCTATTGTTATTATTATGTGTGGTGTTATAGCAGTGTGATATTAACAACGAAGATCAAATAAATAAAAAAAATATCCCAACGTAAAAGACGATCACGCGCGTGAACTACGCGCGCGCCCGGCTCCTCTTCTAACACACTGAGGAGGTGCAGCACTTCGAAACTGGACTCCGCGAGTTGAACTGGTCTTCCATCCGCTCCGTGTGGATTAACGAGAAGACGTCATAGAAGACTCGCAGTAAGTTGAGTTACTCGTGTATTATGTGTGACCACATGTGTGTGCTAATTATTAACACGTAAATAACTTACTCATTATCATGGTCTCAAAAAACACCAATTAAAACAGCTTTTTCGGCAGTTGAACTGAGACCTAAGAGTGTGTGTGGGGTAATGTTGCCTTAATAACGTGTTCTTAATGAACTAACATGTTGGTGATTCCACAGTCCACGGGCAGAGAGAAGAAACAGCAGATATGTTCAGAGCAGTGTTTGGACTCAAGAGAGAGGCAGGAGGAAAACGAGGAGAACAAACTAAACAGAGGCACCCAGGTAAGAGCCAAATCCCTGAAACTACCTGTGTAACAAAAGCAAACAACGTCACCTTTCTGCTTAATTTTGTATTTGTTATCACATTTTATATCGTAACGAGACTCCATTTCTATCACATACATGGGATTTATCTGATGTTGTACACATTAGATCTTGCATCATTTAATGGCATTCTCTTGGGTGATTTTTATTAGAGCCATTTCAATTAACCTAATTCGTCAGTGTGTTCTGCATGTCCTTCACACAGTGTCCCCGCTGCTTGCAATTAAAGTGTGTCAGGAGAAGTTAGAGTGGGTTAGGCAAACATCCTGACCTACTAAAAACGTACTGCATTTCACAGGAATTCGTGAGTGGGCCACGAGTGAATGAAACGCATCTGCGTACCTGTTATGAACGAGTTGTACTTGCCGTGAACAGACTGAACGATCATACTAATGTACAACTGGACAACTGCAACGTTGAACTGTTTAACAGGAGTTTGTGTTTTCCACAGGGAGAACTTGTCAACTCGCTGCAGTTCGGAGGAGATTTTCAGACTGCACAGTGGAGATAGATGAACACAAGTAGAGCTCAGTATTAGAGCAACCATGCTGTCCATTAATATTTGATAATATGCTGCTGTGGGAGGCAAGAACAGAGAGGAACACAGAGAACTGTGTCAGTCTCATTAAAAATGATATAGTATGTTTACAGACTCTGATCATTTGACGAGAGATGCTACTTTGTGTCAAAAGCATATCATGAAAGGTTTTCAAGGCTGTGATTCTTTCAATCTTTTAGGAATTATGCAACAGCATATCATGTGCATTTTTAATATTAGGTAGTGGACCTCCGAGTCCCTGTTTGGCCCGCGGTAATAACTGCAAAAACAGTCTCACTTAAAGTATGAGAAAGTGAAATAATTATTCCACAGGGGAAACTGCTGCAATCTGGTGCAACCAATAGAAGGGGCAACGCAGCCTTTGTAATAACCTGCGTTGTGAGTTCTCATGCGTAATGGTTATTAAAATACACAGGACGAGGCCCAATGGCCGCAGTACGAGTGGCGATGAAAACAATGTGATAATTGAATTGAAATATAATAAGCGTTGCCTCTATATTGAGTGTGATCTCATTCCCTTAAATAGATATTCTGTCATTGCCAACTTTCCATCACCTCATTCAACAATATGCCTCCAAGACAAGATATGCTCGCCTCATCTGAGACGTACTTTATAAACTGCTCCGTCTGCAACAAGGGAAATCTTCTGTACAGTCACCGTTCTGTTGAGTCAACTCTGCCTTTTCAGCTCTTCGACTGAAACACTCGTCCTTCTCGACGTTGTCTCTACAGGTGGTGAGGCGTACGCTCACGGCACCTTGCAGAGGGGCGGCGGCGGTCGTGCCCCCCACCGCCTCCGGGACCACGACTGCGGCGACACTGAAAGACAAGTGAAGCTGAGGAGACTGACCAAAGGGGCGTCCATTTCTCTGCCCTCCTCCCCTCTTCTCCCCCGCCAGGCCGATATAGTTCCCTCCCAGTCGTGCATCAAGTTCACAGGTGGGTTGAATGGAAATAATAACACAAACAGCTGAGAGTGACAGGAAGCCGTGTATCAGGGAATCGCTGCAGAAATAGCAGAATGCTTTGATTGATTTTCCTTGATTAGCAGAGAGCTTCTGTGCGTTCAGCTGTTCCATACAAATGCAAGAGCATACAGACCGAGCACCCCAGGGCTCGCAAACATGTGCCGGATTGTCAGAGTAAATGTTTAAACGAGATAACTTAAGGCAAGGAACCACAATTTGGTGTGTGGATTTTTTAGATGTAATTATAATTTGGATTTATACTGAATATAATATTCCAGAGTCCCAATCAAAGACTACTCTTTTGACAAAATACAATAAAACTTAATTCAAGGTTTTTTAATATGTATTCATATACGTATATTCTTCACATTTTGACATCATGACACGCTTACCTGCACACAAATTGCTGAGAGCTGACTCTGAGTGGGCAATGTATGCCAACGTTTGATTCCTGCAAAGGAAGCGTTGTCATGTTTCACGTCAACAGTCCACTGTTGAATAAACTGAGAACAAAAGAATTCAACTCTGCACAGTGAAGGTCTGGAGTGGAGGAGTTCTCCAATTTCATTGAATAGCATCTTCTACAGAAAAAAAGACAAAGAAAAAAGAAAAAGGTCAAATATCATATTCTATAATGCACATACCGCCTCATTAATATTTAATTATTTTTATTGAAATAACATATGTTTCAAACATCCATTGGGCACATTACAACCTTGTTCTTAATAAAGGCAAAACATGCAGTTAGAAACACAAAGATGTTATTTACAGTTTTAAACATGTCGTGTAACGAATAAACAAGTACAGTATGTGCACGGCGAAGGAACATATCATAAATAATAAAGATGCTATTTTAAAGTGTAATGACCTAAAATAAGTCATGTGACAACGTATAAGCATGTAAGCTCTCGTAACTGTTGGATGAGAAGAAAACAAAGCGTGTCGGCCTAAAAAGGAGCACAAGGTGGCGGTGTCCGCCACACGGAGGCACCGCTACGTGTCACTGCTGCCTCGTTTTCCTCCAGTACACTCAACGCACATGACGAGGAAAACTACAGCAAGTCAAGGTGTACGCTGTCATGGCCTACGTGTTATCGGTGGCCGATCAAACATCAAACTGTGTGTGAATTCAGCAGCGTTTCCACGTGCGTGATTCAAACACTGAGTAATAAAGGTTCAGTGCATTTCAGGGTTCCCAAACACCTCAATGATCCTAAAGAATCTGCGCTTCCAAGAACCCCTCAGATGTTGATGCATAAATTGAGACACACCCACACACATCAATATGAGTGCATTGCTGTCATCACACGCACACGCACACACTCACACACATTAGCAATGTTAATATATTATAGATAAACGCCCACGGTACAGTGAACATTGTTCTGTTTGCATGCATTGCTTGCTCTCTGTACATACTGCTTTATCCTCCTGGGACACAATTCAAATTCTGCACCACAGATCTCATCTGGGGTGGTTTAATCTCTCTCTCTCTCTCGCTCTCGCTCTCGCTCTCTCTCTCTCTCTCTCTCACTTTCTTTCATATCCCCTCCTTATCTCCACCCTCAATCCCTCCCTCTCTCCCACCCTGCCTGATCTCCCTCCCTCTCCCGTCTCCCTCTCCGGTCTGGCCGAAGGACGGGTAAGGAAGCTGGAGGATGTGGATGGCTCCCCCGACGCGAGAGAACCTCTCGTCTTTGCCTCGTGCCGTGGCAGGACAGACCGCAGAGGTGAGAACAGCAGTGTGTGGGAGTGTGCTTTGCGTCATTTCTGTTCCTCCAGGTATTGATCAGGGAAGCTGAATGACAGTAAACGGCGTGGAGGTGAGTGAATGACGAGAAGCATGAGAAAGCGAGTGTGTGGCTGTGTTTTAACGACATCTAAAAGGCGTTGCATTAAGTTTTCCTTGTCAGATGAATGTAGGGACAGTGACGGTTTGACGTAATCCTCAGTGTTTCATTGAGAGTGGATTTGTTTTCTCACAGTTTCTCCGGAGTCCTTGCCCTGACTTCTCTGCATGCTGCTTGTGCCGTTAGATTAATTAAAAGCAATACTGGTGTAAATACCCACATCTCCGCCAGCTTTCTCTCTGTGTTTGACCGGAGGGTTATCCTTAGGCTAAACAGATTTTATGAGGCATCTTCTATCCCGGTTGCCAGGCACCTCTCAGCTTCCCGTTTCCAATGGCAACTGCTGGGTGGTTTGATGAATAGTACTGGACATTCAGTGTGTCCTCATGTTACTCCAGATTGGATCCCAGTGCACTGCTGACTAAATGCAAAGTTTTCTCTCCTCCCCCTCTCTGAAATACACATCCAGCCCTTCCTACAAGTCTTCAGCAGCTTTTCAAGCTGTGAAGTGAAAAGAGTATATCGACTGGGGCTAGAACTGGGGCGCTTTACGCAACAAAACTGACCAGGCTGCCTCTCAGAACTGACCTTGATCCCCTCAAGTCTGTGGCTGCCGTCGAACACACTTTGAATGTGAGAGCGATGTGATGCAGTGGCGTTTGAAAGGGGGGGGGAGTGAGCCAGCAAGGCAGAGCGAGGAGGAATCAGTGGAGGGAGTGCTAAATGAATGTCTGAACGCAAAAGATGTTTGCGAGGAGGAGTGAGCTGTTCCTGTCATCCTCTTTATATGCCTACTCAATATGCATGTTACTCAGCTGATAACGGCACATAGGTGAGGCGTGAGAACGGAGGGCTGTATTGCTCAGCTGTGAGAAGCACCGAGATGCGCACGCTGCTGAAGCCTTGCTCTGCTCGGCAGAGGTGAGCGTGGACCTGAGAGGAGCCGGGGGTTGGAGGTCAAAGCATCGGGGGAGCCTTAAACAGTGATAAATGAATGCAGCACATGGCCTGTGTCAGCCAATCTCCCCCCGGAGCAACAGGGAAGGCAGAGCCAAGGCACTCCTTCTTTCTGCTCTGCTCTCATTGAAATTCACAAGCCGTCTCTTAAACCGAGAGCACCTGGCAGGCGTGTGCACGGGCAAACTCACAACCTCACACAACCCCTCACTGCTGCCTCAGCCGGGGTGACTGGAAAGGCACGGTCTTTGCATTCATAATCAGGGCAGCTGGGGCTGTGCTGACCTGTGGATGCAGACGTCTCTCGCAGCCCACGGGTGATGCCGACTTGGGTGGGAACCTATACGAGCAAGCTGACCTGAAACGAGAGCGTCGGCTGAGCGTCGGCGTCGGCGTCATCTGGCCTTCATTCTGCTTGTTAATCTGTGTGTCCTGAATGTGTACTTCTTCCAGACCTCCACGTGGAGCCTCAGCTGGGCTCCTCCCTTTCTACCCAGGAACTGATGACCAGACTATGCTTCTTATTGGGAGAAGCAACGCCGGGCACTGCTAGCTCTCCAATGGAGGACAGGAGGGAAAAGAAGGTAGGGCAGCTTATCGATTGACTGGCTCCTTGCTGTCATAAGAAAAGGGTGATGGATGGGTTTTTTTTAGCCCTCACATTGTCATCAGGATCTTAGTTTCTTTTTAAACATTACAAATAGAGCTGAGTGCGAAGAAAAAATTGAGTTGAATACTATGTGGGATTTGACCGTTGTATTAATATGTATTTTGGAGCGTTATTATTTGCGTTGCTATGCTTCCACGGGCGCTCCATTTATGGACTCAGAGCCCTATCACTTTAACCCCGCTGTGTGTGTGTGTGTGTGTTATTGCATGTGCTTTCATCTCTGTGCCTTAGCATTGCTCAGCCGTGGCCCATTTTCTCAGCCTCATTCCACCACCTGAGCTCCAGATTCATTCAGTTTCACAGAGATAGCGAGGCTCATATGAGGAATGTGGGTTGTCCTGGCTCAGATAGATGAGGCTGTGGCATAAAGGGAATAACAGTGAGCCGCTTCAACTCTGTTGCCTTGTCTCCCTACGGTCTCTGTGTTGCAGAAATGTTGCATCAGTAATGAGGAGACCTGTAATGCATGTGGCCAAACTACAATGAGAAGGATTATTTAAAAGCAAAACCAACACAAAGAACACTACCTTTTTCTTAGAAAAAACATTTGTTAACAAAAATGTCGAAAAGAGGCTGCGAGAAGATTCTTAAGCTCTTCTGAACATTTTCCATGGGTCATTTCCTGCTGGGAAAAGGTCACATGCATTAATCAACGTCAGCTGGTTTTACAATTATTCTTAAAAGGCCTCTTTAAGAGACAATGGTAAATATTATACATTAAAACATATGGAACGCGTATGTGCAAAAGATGTGTTTTCCTCCTCTGAGAACAACACAATGAAAAAACAAATACACAATGTAACATAACATGATATATAGCAGGGTAGGTTACAATATGTTGTGAAGATGAACATGTTATTACATATGTTTAATGTATTTATCCTCTTAACTCATGAAAAGTGGAGAAGGCTCTCTGTATTTATAATAATGTAGAGATGGAGCCGTGATACGCCTTGAAAAACAATCTCTCACTGTCTCTTCTATTTGTTGTCACAATGATGTCAGTGTGTTGCTTCATTGTAAAAGCTAACCACGCAGTTGCTCCAGGTATTGATAAAAAAAAACATGCACAAACTCAAAAGAACAATTGAAGCACGTCCTTTTAAAAACACAGTAACAAACACGGTAATGCTCCCATCATCCAATGTCATTTCCTATTTCCTAAAACTTGCATACAGTGTGATAATTTTACGTCGAACCCTCATCCAGGCAGTCTGATGCTGTGCTCATTGGATTCTTCCCGACTTAAAATACATCCTGTCACCTGTGAAAAATGTTCACATTTCCCTTCGTCTTTGTGAAATCAGCCCCGTGTGGAGCAGCAGAATTGTGTGTACAATGACTTAGACAGTAAATTATAAATGTCTACAGCGAGTGAGTTAGTTTTGAACGCAGCCGGCAGTCATCATGAAAAACTGGGGAAATGACAGCCAGGATGGAAATAACTGGATTTATCCTTTCATTTCCCATCTGTGTACACTCACAAACATACTCAGTCCCACAAAACAGTGCACAAAGGCAAACACTGTCATGCCGAGTGGAGTGCTGTTAGAAAAGAGTGCCAAGTGACAACTGATTTACTACACTTTCATAACAGAAGAATATCCCTACGTTTTTTTCTCTTTCCCTGGGATTCTCTCCTCATCCTCACTTTATGTCCTTGTATCAGTATATTTCTGCTCTTTGTTTCTCTCCAGTGTGATACCTCTGCCCAGGGGGGGAGTCCCAGCTCCACCCTCACCTGCAGCACTGCCTCCCCCTGTTCAGACAGCCCCTGCTCCACCCTGAGCACCAGTGTCGGAGGCAAGCCTTCGCCCCAGCCGTTGCTGCCCTTAACTTCACCACACAGCCCCAGCCCCAGTGGGACCCTCTCCGACACTGTACCCAGCTCTGCCCCTTGCCCTGCTCCGGGACCCATTAGCCCTGGGCCTCCATCTGAAAGCTCCACCTCCACCCTGGGGAGCAAGGACAGTGGAATCATAGGTGAGGGGTTTTGCTGCTGTGTATCCGTTGGAAAATCCTGTCCAGGTTTTAAACCGGCGTCTATCCACAATGTGCGAGTTCAGTTTTGGATGCGAGGTGGAGCGTGTTCAATACCGAAGCCCAGCCGTGCATAGATGTTAAAAAGAAAGAAAGAAGAGTGTGCTTAAAACGACCACTTACCTTATCCAAAATGCAGCACTTTCCTAAATGGTGATAGACCTGTTAGACGCAACCAAACTTACGTTTAAGTCCTCGTTAAATGTGTACCCCCTACCCCACAGCTAGCTTCTCTGTGTTGCCTGTGCCACTTCAGCCTCAAGGTTTCAGCTCCCTCCTGTCAAATCTGGGACACTGCTGTCTTTGTTGCTTATGGGTCTGATTCTCTTAAAATAGGACACTTCGTTCTCCCTAAATAGAGTTTGTATTTATAGTTTTAAAAAAAGTGCATGAGGTGCATCAAGTTTAATACAACTCGTTGATTGATGAATATTGAGTGTACAGCTGATACAACAGTTAGATGTATTTTACTGTTTGAGTGAATGTGTTTTGTTGAAGTGGAAGGAAATGCTTAATTTTGGGAAAAAGAAAAAGCAAGTGAGCATGCCATATGTTCTTCTTTAGAAGTGTGTTTTCTTTTTTTTTTACTGCTGCCATACTTACTTACAACCTAACCTATATTTTCTTGCGGCTCAGCAACCATCACTAGTTCTTCTGAGAATGAGGAGCGCAGCGCCTCCAGTGAGGTTCTGACGAAGGATGAAGGCCCGGGAGGCGGTGCTGGTGTCATGGGCTATGCATGCGAGGACCGCCACCCCGGGCTGACCAGGGACACTCTGACCCCCCAACCAGATGAGGCCTTACCTAGATCGGACTTCATGGAGCCCAGGACTCCACCAGCGCCAAAAAGACCACTCCCACAGCACCACATACACAGCACGTCCTTCCTTGTGATGTCCCGTCCGAATTCAGTGGCAGGTACGTTTACCTTTTCTTATGTGGTCATCTGTTATTCTGCGATTAAATTATTTTTCTTTTGCCTGTTCGCTTAGCTTAACATAACGACTGAAGGGAAACAGCTTGCCTGGCTCTGTCCAAAGGGGGAACAAACTCTTCTATAGCTCACTAATTAACACATTATATTTCCTCTAGATATGCCGTCACCTCAAGGTTGCCAGTCAACCAGCGGAGAGCTCCAGGAAGTCACTGTTCCGAGCCGAGAAATAGTCCCACACAAAAGCCCCTGTTAAACTACACCGTACCCTTTTTACACTTCTATTTTTGTAGAGTGAGTGAGTCTCAATTGTTTTGTAGATGAAGTAGGTTAATGAATGAGTATGAATGTGACAGCTGTGACCCGGGTGATTAATTAATAGACTGATAAATATTGACTGAATGGCAGATTGATTGAATTGATGTTTGAGAGCAAAAGCCTAATTTGCAAGATCTCTGTGAGGCAGAGCTAAACTTCATTGCACCGTGAGTCGGTGCTCTACATACCACTGAGGCTGGATGCACACAGTGAGCAGGACCAGTTAAATGTCCTGGGAGGCCTCCAGTTGTCATAAAAATATCCCCCTCCCTTTCCAGTCACGATCTTTACTAGTGCACAAGGCTCTTTTTCTTCTCTTAGATGTCAGTTCATTTGTGGTGGGAGCAAAAGAAGAGATTCCCTAAGGAGTGGATTCACAGTAACGCCTGCCAGTTTTTTCTGTCAGCTGGTGCTTTCATTTAGGCACCCTTGATGAAATTCAGAATAAAGATGAAGCACTGTAGCTGCTCTGTGGCGATACGATTTTACTCCACATTCATGCAAGATTTGAAAGAGGAACGGTATATAAACTATGAAATCTATTAAGAGCAACATTTGTATTATTCCCAGATGAAAAATGTATTTGTTATCGCAGCAATATTGTCCTGCTACAACAAAGATAATCAGGCGACAGATAATTAATGATTGGAGGTGTTATCAACATATTATCCAGTGCTACATTTTATGGCGATCTTAAAAGATGTGTGACGTATTTTGTATAATGAAATTGTAGCAACATTAACATCAATGTTAGCAGAACATCAATATATATATATATATATATATATATACAAAAATAAAAAATATATTTTTTCTTTTTCTTTTTTTTACTGCAGATGATCAGGTTTAACTTTCCAATTATTCAATGCAAAATTTAAAGTCTTGAATAAATGGTGGGTCCATCACCTCTAGTTCCTCATAATCAGAATTAATGGCACGGGTGGCAGTAGCTCATGTTCTCAAAGTTTCCTGAGATAAATGAGGATTGTTGCAAGCACAGGAATACGAAAAGTTTGCAGAGTCAATAGAAGTTACCTGCTCCATCAGCACCCCAGTGGGCAGAGACTGGGTCCTTTTTTGGCAAGAAGCGTCGTGCTGTATGATGGCTGCCGGCAGCTAGAGTGGTAAAAGCACTTACAAATAAAGCAAAAAAAATATATATATATGTTTCGTTGTGAACCAGTCAGAGGCTGAAGATGCATCAACTGTAGATTCGCTGTGTAGTGTAGTCCATGCTGTCAGTGTGTTTTCCTGGTATTCTAATTAGCGATCCTCCTTAAGGTGGTTTTGAAGTGTTGGGTCAGGGCTACTGGCCTATAAGAGCACTGGCGCATCCTGTTTCTGATAATGGAACAATGCAGCAGACCTATCTGCAAATTCAAGTTAGAAGAATACTTTGGGAAATACAGTATATTTATACTTATTTGCCCAAAAACAGGGGGGGGGGGAAAAGCTAGTTTGACTCCACTGTACGGTAAGTTGTTTGCTAGTCCCGGCCAATAAATGTTGTGGCATATAACCACTTGGAAAATGGTGAATTGTTGTTTTTGCACTTTGGTTTATGTATATATTAAAAAAACAATATATGACATGCCGGTAGGTGGATTTTTTTACCTTTGGACAGAGCCCGGCTAGCTAGTTCCCCGTTTCCAGCCTTTGAGCTAATCTAAGTTTAGCTTACCCGGTGCTAGCTGAAGCCTTATAACGGACCGACAGAGAAGTAAAATTCATCTTCATCGTCAAACTCGCATTTCCCAAAATGTCGCACAATTCCATCAAGTTTGAAAAGGTTGCGTAGAGTCAGTGCGTGTTGGGTTGCTCATGAGGGACTGGTGCTACCAGGCATGCTGGGAGTGTTGGCAAGGGCTGCGGAGTTGACCTTTAAAGTGTTGAATGATCACCAGGGGTTGGAGGGTAATCAAACACTCATCAGGCAGCGAGTGTGGTGGACAGGGTCCCATCAGGCTGGACTGTCAAGGATGAGCCTTGGTCCGCTCAGCCATTTGGCCTGGCTGTCTTTAGCCGGCGAGCTCTCTCTCTCATCCCACTCCACACCTCCTTCACACTGTTTTGCTGCAGACTGCTCTTCATCCTCTCACTGTGGATGTTCTTTCGATTCATCACTATATCTCTTGCTTGACAATAACGGGTAATTTATTCCGCGTCCCCTGTACTAAAAGCCCTCTTCTACCTGTTGAAAGGGATTTCATGTTTTCAGTGTGTCAGGGTTTATTACTTGCTTGGCCCCGATCTTTTTTTTCTATCATCATAATTGTGGCGTTTACGCCGTGATTGATTCGTCTTGCATCAGGGAGCCCCTCATTGTCCACTAATACTCCACACAGAAGGTTGCATGTGCTCTTAAAAGCCCTGTAAATTATAATATGAACTCAGTAGCTTAACACCACTCTCTCACTCTGCTGCTGCTGAACGATGGACTCACACAGGGATGCTACATGCATGAGAATATGATCTGATCTGCCAAAGTGTTGAACGGGTGGTGGGACTGTGTGTACCGCAGTGTCTTTCTCTCTGTTCGAAGCAAACGAGAAAGGGAAACTGTCCAGTGTTACACCACATGAAGCACAAGCAGAGTTCATGTTGTGTAGCTCACGCCTGAGTGTGTGGTGATTTGTCATGATGAAGGATGCTTAAGGACGTTCCTGGCCAGCCTCTTCAGGCCGAGACCATAATTGCTGTTTTAAAGCTTTAAGCTTATAACAGCTCAGCGATGTGTTGCAGCTCCCTCAGATGCTCTGAGATTATCTATGACTGCATTTAACATGTGATTAAAGTGATTATAGTAAATGTGAGGTCATCATCTGTTCAGGGACTTCTCCTGCTTCATTGGTCTATCTACAGAGTTTCATAGATGAGGGCAACGCAGACTTTTTTTTTTATCCCACTCTCACGGGATTAGAGGTTTTTTTATATTATAATAATGAACCATTGAAATAGACCGGATTGTGACTGGCCATTGAAAACTCTTGAAATAACAATAGGTTTTTAGTCAGACTAATTTTTCAATGCAGCGTGAGTCTTCTTTGGTAGCAATTACACATACTTTATTATTAATGCCATTTGCTATTCCATCATCTAAGTATGATTTAGAGAAAACGTAAATATTCATAAAACCAGTATCATTATAACCCAAGAGGTCCCACTAAGAATAGACATTCACAGTTATCAAGTTATCTTTTTCTCCACCGCGCATAAACAACTTGGATCAACAGAGGAACTAGGACTAGTCCAGGCCGAGACTAGAACAGCTTCTTTACCTTTTGTCTGCTGCGAAGAGAGAGCTGACCAAGACTGAAATGTTACTGTCGGAGCCTCAATCTGACGCTTAATCCACATTCAGGAAAAGTTAAATATTATATTCACATTCTCATGTTAGTTAGTCTCTTGAGTTTGAATCATACCCATGTTTGTTGCGTTCTATTTCCTTGTGTGTGCTGTCTGTCTCCCAGGTAAATCCTGGCAACAAGTAAATAAAGGCAAAACCTGCCAAAACAACAATAACAAAGTAAACATGTAACAACACAACATGCAATTAAATAGCTCCTGAAAAAAAGTCAGACTTGCTTTAAATCTCATGTGTTGTTTTTTCGTCTCGTTAATCGTAGTTGTACTGAACTCCAATATGTAGAAGTATGTTTGCAATATTTTGTCAATAACATATTTTTTCAAAAGATACAAAAACATAAGAAACAATTTAGTGTAATCAAATACAAAACCACCAGAAACTACAGGTTCAAGAATGAACACCTCACCTTACCATCAGCATTACACATCTGTTTTTACTGCAGTGTTGTTTTAATGTACAGGGCTTCCTACAGTTTGTCACACTGTGTTCTGTTGCACAATTATATGCTGTGAAAAGAGAAAAAGATCATAATAATTTCTGTCAGGTCACACAATTCAATAACCATCTTATAACGCAAAGCCTATTTCTTTATTCTTCACAACCGCCTGGACTGAAACCTCCGCTAAATGTCTTGAGAACTGCAGAAAGTAAGCCTGGCTGACCTGTAAACTGTAGCGTGAGTAGGCGGATGGATAGGGGGACGTGGGAGAGAATTGCGTTGGCTTCTTGCCCTTCTGTACGACGTTTTCTTCATTTTGTTGGTGTTTCTTATCGTTTATTATTCAGAAGAATGCGTGTAGTCCCGATGCATTGCATTTGCATTGCAGCTGGCGATGTGTTTCCAGCGATCACCACCGATTCTGTGTCCTGACGTGTGAGACAAAAGAAACATTTGGACATTTCAGACTCATGTAAGCTTGAGATTACAGAACGGGAGATGATTCGTTTTCTCTTCTTTGCCTCTTTTTTCTCCTCTCAAGGTCACTGAGCAGGGAGCGCAACAACTGTTTGTGTCTCACGTCTCCATGGATACAATAATTGATTTGTGCGATGAATTTGACACTTGTGTGGTATGCATGTGTATCTTTGCACATTTCCTGCATCTCTCTCACACTCTCAATCCATTCCCCGCCCGCTCTCTTTTTTTTTTTTTGCAGCAACCAGCTCCACTCGATTGGAGGATCTGAGTTATCTGGACAACCAAAGGGCCTCTGGACACAGGAGCTCGGTCCGCAAACACAACACAGCTGGACGCACAAGTGATGACTCCAAAGGTATTTGGAAGCTTAGCCTCAGGGTGAAATCAGTGTGTAAATATAGCTTGCTGCGGACACATCGGCAGATCTATGTGGAGCATGCACTTCCCCAATGTCACTGCCTAAATGACCCATTATTATATGGCTCTGACTCTTTCCTCTCCCCCCCGTCCAGGGAGATTGGTGCCATTCAAGCAAGCCGACATCATGCTTAAACCGCTGCTGTTTGAAGTCCCCGGCATCACCGCAGAGACACCTTTTGTCGGCCGGGATTGGCTCTTCACGCGTCTGGAGGAGGTCCTTAGTCAAACAAGCAGCTGCGAGGGCCGCGGTGCTGTCATCGTGGGTAACGCAGGATCCGGCAAGACTGCTATCGTCTGGCGGCTGGTGACACTCAGCTGTCAGGGCATGCGCACGCCACAGGGAGGTCCCAGCATCCCTCACAGCCCCGGTTCCTCCCCTAAATGTAAGACTCCTATCTTTATTCGGAGCAGCGTAACTTGTTTTTGGGCGAGTCTCAAAGCATTCGCGTAAGAACACATTAAGAACTCTGTAAGTTGAATTCATACATTTTCCAGTGTGCTCCAGATTCCTGTAAGATTTTAGGGGAAATATCACTTTTCGAGAGGGAGTTGGTAACTGGGTCACGCACTCTTCTTTCAAGTTCTCCCCTGAGGTTTCTCTGCTGATTGCAGTTGTGTAAGGAGACTGAGATGTTTTTTCCCCTTCTTTTCTTATCATGAGGGGCATGATACAATAACGTTTGACTTGACTTGAGCCAGGTTTTGAACATTGCACAATAGATGCGTGTTGTATGCCGAGACACACAGAAAGTACGGCCACGAATAGGAAACATATCCTTTTTCCGATATCATCTTCTTTTGGCCTTCTCCTCTACTGCAATAACAAGTATTTCTTTTTTAGATTACAGACTGAGGGCAAACCAGTACTGAAGAGGGAAAACTAAAATAGTGTTTGAAAAGAATACGGGGCCATTCCTTTTCCATCTTCACTGATATCTGTACTTGATGTTGTCGTTTTGAATCGCATTTAACAAAGGGGAAATAGCATGAGGTGCGCAGCCATAGTTGCTAGTCTTGCTTACAGATGCATTAATTAATTGCAGCAGTTTAATTGTTTCTCAACTTCACTCCTGGCGTTCCTATGCTTCCACAAGAGACTTCATCTAACGAGTATAAATGGCAGCTTTGCGTTTGTTGTTGTTGCCCTGCGCTCTGTTCAGGTGGGGAAAAGCAGGGGAAAGCAGCTTCCAAGCAGCCTGCTGACTCCCAACCCAACCAGAGTGCTGCTGCAGGAACAAGCGAAAGCACAGCACAGAGAAAGGAGACTGTCAGATGCCTCGCTGCCAAGGTAATTCAAAACACACACACACACGCGTTTGTTTTTCTACACAAGTGGGGACCCTCATTTTACAGCTCTAACCTTTAAAGCGTTTCTTTGGTTTCTTGCAGAGAGTAAAATGAGAGGATCTCTCATGTCCTTATGCCAAATAGACATCTGAAGCTTAGCTTGACTTTAAGACTGGTAACAGGGGGGAAACATCTGTCTCTCTCTACATCTTTACACCAGCACCTCTGTAGTTCACTGGCAATATCTTGTTTATTTAATCCGTAGACAGTAACCAAGGTCTAAAAACTACATTTCATTATTTTACGGTAGGTTATGTGCCGGACTATTTCTTTGCCAGGAGCAGTTGCTAGGCAACTAGCGAAGTCTCAAGGAAGTTATTGCTCACAGGAAGAATTTACATTTTTGTATAAATGAAACAAAAGATCATGTTCGTGAGCCATTAGTGAGCTTTAGAGGAGGTGGTAGATTGTTACCCTCGGACAGAGCCAGGCTAGCTGTCTCCCCGGTTCTGTTTTTTATGCTAAGCTAACCCGTTGCTAGCGGTAGCTTCTCATTAAATGAACAGATACGTGAGTGGTATCGATCTTCTCATCTCACTATCCACAAGAAGGCCGACGTATAAATGGCAAACTATTCTTTTAATCATCAGAACTACATGCCTCACCCCATCCCAGACTCTTGACTTGACTTAAACACAATTTTATTGTTAAGCCCAAAACCAAAGAAGTAGCTTAAGTGATGACTAAAAGGCCCTGTCTTTCAAAAAATAAAATCTCCAAATTGGTCATCACAAAGATACACTCACAATTTTACACACAAGGCACTTCTTCAACGTTCTTGTAATTTATGAGCAAATTGTTGATACACCTGCAGTGAAACATACAAAAGGTAACATTATGTTGACATTGTCGGTATGCCCTATAGATGCAACTTATCCTCAGCTGCCTGGATCTGGATTTGAAAGCACAGTAATATAATACAGCATCATAAACAGTACTGTACTGTAGGGAGCTATGATCGTTACAAGCCTTCACAAAACACTGAACAGGGATCAATTCAAAGAGATACACACAGCATGGCTACTGTTTTAAAGAGCTATGGGGCTGCACATTTGTGACACAACCTTTGAATGTCATAGAATTGTCTCTTTTGGGGCAAATGTCGAACATGTTGCTGATTGCATCACATAGATGACATGGAAGCTGCTAAATTGACTAACTTGGCCTCAATAAGAGTTTCCATGGGAACTAGTCAGGCTACTTGTGATGGTGAGGATGTTTGCTCATGGTCAAGGCTTGGACCTATCTAAGCCCTACGAGTGAATACTATTGATTTTGTTTTGAATACTATTGTTTTTCTGCAAAAATGTACTCACTGTTTACAGATGATTTCCCAGCCAGACAGTTTGTGTTTTATGCTTTTGTTCAGTTTGGCTCCTTTATTGCAAAAATCACCTTTCATGTCTGAGACTCTTGTGTGTGGCTCAAATAAGCCAACTCTTTGCTGAAAGAGTTTAATAGATGCAGTAATATTAAATGAAGCTCCCATAGTTGAGTTTCACGAGATATGTTATGACTCCGCTACCTCTATGATTTTGGCAAATATGATTTCTATACTTAAATAACACCAAGATAAATCAGATTAAGACGTAATTCAGGTGTCAATATTATGCAGTAACTGCTCTAGCCAAAGCAGCAAGACTTCAGATGATTCAGATTTGCCAAAACAAATAACGCTGCCAGTAAACAAATATGCTGCAGACTAAAAGCACAGAGGTGTAAATGTTTTTTACTTTGATATGCAGACATGCCAGATGGTACAATCGAAAGCTTGTCAAGTCCATTTTATTTATGTATCCCAGTATTACCTGATCACACATTTTCCTTCAAGGGGAAGTGCATGAAAAAAACTGACATAAGTCTGAAGTTTAAGAGTTTCCCCATTTGATTCCAGAGACAACTTCATATTCATGTGGAGCTCCTCCCATTAGATACACCAACATCATGCGATATGGCCCAATGTTAAAACCTGCTGATCTATTTCCAACCAGGCCATTAACGGCTACACAGCTTTAGAGCCAAATACAGATATGTGTGTGATATACACTGATTTTTTTGCGTTTTACGTGTTTTACCTGCCTCGTTTCTTTGTCAGGTGGTAGCCTACCATTTCTGTCAGGCTGACAATACCTACACCTGCCTGGTGCCAGAGTTTGTGCATAGTGTCGCAGCCCTGTTGGCCAGAGCGCCGCAGCTCGCCCCGTACAGGGAGCTGCTGGTACAAGAGCCTCAGCTACAAAACACACTCAGCCTGCGATCCTGCGTTCAAGACCCCATCGCTGCCTTCCGTAAGGGTATCTTAGAGCCCATAGCCAGCCTGCGCAAGGGTAAGGAACACACACACACACACAAACACACACACACACACATACACACACACACACACCTATACACACATTAACACAAATGTGATATTTAAAATGTTTAAGGTGGGAAACTGTCTGCTCCCTTCACCATGCAATTAGGGAGCCTACTGCCATCTCCTGTGTGAAATTGCCTATTAATGACTCCATGATTGGCCCATGGATTATGTTCCCTCGTTAAGGTCAACGATTTGAAACAGTGTTGAGTGTGAAACAGATGTTAGGTCATTTATATGGAGAAATGATGAGTGATATTTTTGCCCCGGTGAATCATGATCATCCCGCGGGATTTCAAGGTCACAAAATACTCGGAAAGGCAGCTATTGTTACGGCAATATTAGTCACCTCAGATTCTCATGATGTAGTCAAAACTAGATTGATGTGTTATTACGGGCCCTCCGCAGTCTGGGCAGAGGAGTGTTTTGTCTACTCCATCACTATTAAGTAGGTTAGGAAAAAAATGGAGAGCCCTTGTGCCTGAGTGTATTAGTCGTCGCAGGCTCACAGGGATGCCTTGACAGTTTATATTATGTGAAACATGATGGGTATGTCCTGTGTCAAGCTAATAAAAAACAATGGCTTCTGGCCCCTTTTAGCTGAATATAATCAATATCAGCAGTTGTTGCTTTTCGCAACATATCCTGTGCTTTAAAACATTTTTAGTCATGAAAGGATTTGGATCATCTGTCATAATGTGCTTCTTGTCTGTGAAGTTAATATATCTGGTCTTTTAATATGCTTCAACCTCTCTTTTTCTTCTTTGTTTTATTCAGAGCGCAGGCTACCTGAAGAAGACTACATCATATTGGTTGACAGTCTTAATGAGGCAGAATTCCATAAACCAGACTATGGGGACACCATCGCCACTTTCATTACCAAAATAGTCTCCAAATTTCCTCTCTGGCTGAAGTTGGTGGTCACAGTCAGGACGGGCCTGGTGGTGAGTGAAATTATAATTCTCAATGCCCTTTTCTTTGGTCTGAGCTCACTGTGTAAATGATTGTCCTTTTATTGCGGCTTTTGGCATCGTCAATCTCTTTAGTTTGATGTATTTTCTCAATCCGGTTGGTAATCCCACCAAACAGCGGACGCATCTGTCCAATGCCAAAGCCAGGCCTCCAAATGCCGCATGGATTACGCCCTGAATGGTGGTAATACTATAGTAGTCTGCTGGGAGTCTGGAGCGTGACAGCCAGCCAGCCGGTTATATCATTTGATTAGTGTTGGGGAATACACAAAACACATTTGGGGTCATTTTCTTTATGATACATTTGAAGTCAGCAAGCATTAAATACCGAAATTTAAAGATGAAGATCCCAACCTTCACAACATTGCCTGAGCTAAATATTTGATGACTGTAGTGTTTACAGTGGTCACACATTTAAAAGAGTTGTAAAGCTAGTTCTTCAAAAGCAATATAGCACACTATAGTCAACTTTAATCAAATCAAATGTAATTACCCAACACATTTTACACATTTTACAAAATTGTGGTGAGTAAAATGCTGAGTGGCAACTAAAGGTCAACCTCAGCTCCCAGTATCCCCGATTCCTGATTGCATCATATTTCTGTCTTCCTCTTTTTTTTACCAGCCATTTCACAGGAGCTCTTGCATAATACCAACCTGGATATTTCACAAGCGGGGATGAAAGGCTCAAGTGGAGCGATGTCCACGACAACTGGTCAATTACTTGTCGTCAAACCAAAATGTCATTCTTCGTTAATGAGGAACTGAGCTGCAATAATATGGATTTTCATAGCTGATTATGCCTGGTGTAGAGCAGTTGAGGGTGGCAAGAGAGGAGATGAAATGTGACTCTGAGAGATGCCTGTGAGCAATGTTGGAGCTTGAGTCATTGTCACACTATTTACTGTACTGTACCCAATTGCTCTGCGTGAGTCAGAGGCAACAGCATCTGAGGATTGGCACCCTGTTTTAGTGCTTTTTAATTTATCCTTAGCTAATGCTCCAAAGACATGAAGCTATACTATTCCTTAAATATTGAGGTGGTTGTGCCGGTGTGTGGTAACCAACAAGTACTCATAATTAATCTGTTTCCTTCTCCTGCAGGAAATCACGACTCTCCTTCCCTTCTCTGGCATCTCTCTGGACATCTTGCCAGACAGCAGCGATCTTGGAGCTGACCTAAGTGACTACATCCATCACCGGGTCAGCAGCAGTACCCAGGTTGCCTCCAACGTCACCACGCCGACAGGCTCGGCCCCGGATCAGCTGCTTCTCAGCAAGTTCAGCAGCCACCTGTCAACACGGAGCCACGGCACCATCCTCTACCTTCAGCTGACCCTGGATCTGTTCCACAAGGGGCACCTGGCTCTGAAAGGAGGAAACTACCTGGTGGTGCCCGTGTCCCTGTCAGAGGTCAGATATGTAAAGCATTGATTCCCAACATGCAGGGTGTATTTGTATTAATTATTGTTGACTAAAAGTACTGATAAGTTGTTGAACCACAGATGGAGTAATGTGTGTTTCACTGAGTATTTACTTAACTTACTATGTAAACTACAGGGTTGAATCCTAGAGTTAAAACAACACATTTAACCTGAAGTGTATTTTTGGCCCAGCCCCCTTCTCCTCCCCTTCCTCTTCCTCACTTGGTCAAGTTCACAGTCTAACACTTAACACTTGTCAGTCATCCCGGTGAGCTGTCTGCCGTGAAACGACATCTCGCCTGAGGCTGAAGCAATCAATGCCCATAAAATCCCCACACAAGGTACACAGGTGACAGCCATTGTTCAGACATGTCTTCCTCAAAAAACGAGAACATGTTTAGTCACGCGCTATTCAGATCAATAAAAGATAGAAAATGACAGGATCAGAGGCTTAATAAAAGCGCCATAAATAGTCCACCATGACTATATTGACAGGCGCATTTTAAAATGACATAATCATCAGCGTAAAATAGGACAACAGATGAGCAAGTGTTATTATTCATATAATACACAAGTGGTATTATACAGACAAAGCACAGAAATGCGATGATTTTATGATTGATGATGTAAAAATATGCATAATGGTGTGCTGAAGATGTGTAGGCCCAGGCAGTGGGCAGTTACAGTTAAATACGACAGCTTGATAGAATAATAATATTGAAATAATTTGTAGAATTAACTATTTAACTAGCAAAGATTAACTATCCCAATTCACCAGACGTACAGGAATGCTTACACCAATGCTTTTCAACAGGATCTGTATACTGCACATTCAGCTCTTGAACTTGTTTTCTTTTTCACCCTGTTGCTTTAATTTACATGTTTACCTTCAGGATGTTGAACAATGTTGTTAATACCCTAAAAGATCCAAGTTCCACGATACCTGAGTCTACGAGATCAACTCAGATAGGAAGCACATATCCCGGTTAGCTTGTGGATAGTTTAATTATCAGATTATACCCGGCACATCATTGACCTTATGACTCTCTTTTAGGTGTACTTGCTGATGTGTCGCGTGAGCTTTCCGGATAAAGAGGCCTTTGAACGGGTGCTTCCGGTGCTTAATGTGGCACTGGCGTCGCTGCACCCACTGACTGATGAACAAATGTTCAGGGCGCTGAATGCAGGCAGTGTGAGGGGGGAGCTGGAGTGGAAGGACTTCCAGCTGAGATTAGACAGCCTGGCTGGATTCATGGTGAGACTCTTGATATGACGGAAGATTTAGTTTCAAAGGTTGGAATGTTCTGTTTCGCTATGAAGTACAGCGTTGTCCTCTTATTGCTCGGGATTTAGAGATAGTTTAGGAGGACTAACAGTATATATATGTTAATCATGTCAATTGATTGTGCTTTTTACATTTAAAGATATTTTCTGTATCATTTGTGTTCGTAGGTGAGACGCAGGGATGGCACACGGATGCTGTGCCATCCCTCCTTCAGAGAGTGGCTGGTTTGGAGAGCAGATGGCGAAAGCAGTGACTTTCTCTGTGATCCAAGGTGAGACAAAGGGTCAAAGGTCATCAGAAGATTCTTAAGATGAATTTACTTTAAGTCAGTTGTGAAGACACCGCGTAAAAAGTGTGTACATTCTCGTCAAGAAACATAAATCCTATCTGTCTACAGGAGTGGCCACGCTCTCCTGGCCTTCATGTTCTCCAGACAGGAGGGCAAGTTGAACCGGCAGCAGACGATGGAACTGGGACACCACATCCTCAAGGCTCACATATTCAAGGTAACAGGAACTGTGATGCTGTGCACATAACTAGTGATGTAGTTCGTGACAGGAACGGATTGTACCTCAACCCGTCTGAATCCCATTGATTCCCAAAGGATTCACGTAAACAAGATCCTGCACTTTACTGTGTGTTATTGCATAGAGACAGGCAAATAAGAGTGAACCCTTGTTCCTACCACCACCCACACACATTAGCACTGCTCAGATTCATAAAACCCTCACGGCACAGCGAATATTGCTCTGTTTGCATGCATGGCTTGCACTCTTTGCACACTGCTTTACTCCGGGGACACAATTCAAATTCTGCACCACAGATCTCATGTGAGCAAGCTTAATCACTCTCTCTCTATCTGTGTCTCCGTCACACACTCGCAGGGCCTGAGTAAGAAGACAGGTGTGTCCTCCAGCGTTCTTCAGGCAATGTGGGTGAACTGCAGCACAGACAGTCTGTCCGCTGCACTGGCCTCCCTGAGGAACCTATACACGCCTAACATCAAGGTGACATACGTGTGCTCTAGAGGACTCTTACACCCAAATATATCTAATGTACGCAGATGCACTATTCATTTTTCTTCTCTCCATCCTCCAGGTAAGTCGTCTGTTGATGCTGGGTGGAGCTAGCGTGACCTGGTGTACAGAGGTGGTAGGACATGCCCCCATTCTGGCCATCCACGCACACCTGGGGCATGTGGAGATGGTAGCCCTGCTGCTAGAAATGGGTGCTCCCGTAGATGGTACCACTGACAGTGGCATGACGCCCCTCTGTCTGGCCACCACCGCGGGGCACGTCGACATCGTCAGCCTGCTCAGCAAGAAAGGGGCCAAGGTCAGTGTCACAGGCAAAGAGGAGGAGACACAAATGTGGGTTTGGAGGGCGTGACCGACACGCTGACCACGGATAAAGCCGATTTCAATCTGTGACAGAATACTCTCAGTTCCTTTACACCAGTGGTATCCTGAACCACTGTCCTGGTTTTAAAGCCAGTCTCAGGATCTATTCTGGGAGGCAGATGACACAAACAGGCCTGATCTAGGCCAGCGTACCGGCCAGGACCAGTGTTGTAAGTCCTTCTGTGTTCCCCTTTATGCCAGGTGGGCCATGCTGATAAGAGTAGCCAGTGTGCGCTGGTCCATGCTGCGCTGAAGGGCCACGCTGAAATCATCAACATCTTACTGGGCCAAGATTGGGGAGCAGAGATCCCCAGCGACCCACAGCAGCACCACAGCAATGAGACAGTGACTGGGAAAGCACAGGCAGCACAGCAGGCGCTTACAGCCGCAGCCAGTGTGGGACACACACAGGTAGGTGTCAGATCACAATCCTCACGACAAAACACTCGGAGAGCATGGTGCCTGTCCTCGTTTGGCGTCGTAGAGGGTTTATTAGATGCACTTTGCTGTGGTCTGTCAGCGCTTTGGTTTTCTTTTCCGTGCAGCAAGCCAGCAATACGGAGGACATGTTAAATTGTGTTTTTCTGCAGGTGGTGAAGAGCTTGCTGGACTTGAAAGATGAACAGCTGGCAGTGCAGATGGACGCTCACGACTCTCTCTGGGGAGAAACGGGTGAATTTCTCCTATCAGTCAGATAAATGTAGCTTTCTCGCCTCTTTCTGTCCATCAGTGAGGACCTGGAGTCATGCTCAAGGGTGCTTTAGGGTTGCACTTTAGGCACAGTCTAGCATTCTGTGCAATGAATAAATATGAAACAGCTAACCTGCCTTGATATGGATGCACAGTGAGCACTTTGAATGGAGCTGCAGGATCTCAGCTTACTTTTTTCAGTATCGTGATATTAGTATTCTCTGGTTGATATAAAAAAATATGATTCAATTGTAAAGACTTTTTTGGGGGGGGTTATTGGCTAAAATGGAACATCAAATTTATCACACATAATATCTAGTCCAGACACATTTTTAGCATCTAAAAAGCAGCTTTTATTCAATTATAATACTTTTACCTCTATCACAGATGCGATAGTGCAGCCTGCAGAATTCTGTTCGGTTCATTTCCTGAAAGCTTGTCAGATGAAGCCTGCATCTCTGACTACAGCACCATTAGAGTATAATTCTATTACACAGTCCCCTCCAATGCTGCGATAGAGAAAGTGAGAGCATGAAATGCCCTCTGAAACATTCACGTTTGCATGTGCTAGGGCGTTGTTTCAGGTTTCTCTTTAGTGTGAGCATCCTCTGATTACAGTCCATATGCACAGACAGGGATACAAGTCTGATTACTTAACCACGGATTCATACTTCTTCAGGGGTTACAATCACACAAGCATACAGTGTATCTTTTGAATGTTTTCTTTAATAAGGATTACACGATTTGCTGGTGCAGTTTACACATTTAAAGCAGCGGCTTCGCTAACCCTGTTACTTGTTGTTTTCTTTGTCTCACCTATGACAATAACTTATCTTTAAAGGCGGTAATAAACAATCGATTTGTTCACTGAAGCATGTCGTCACGTGAAACACGGTGTCATTTATCCAGGGCACTTGTAGGTTAGAGGATAGCATCAATACCGTGCTTCTATCAACAGCTGCTCAATGAGCTGAAGGAGTCGCATACAAACACGTACCCACCGTTTGTCAAAGTGGCACCGGCTGCTTAAGAAGGGCAACGGTATCCAGTGTGTGGAGTTATGGTTGGAGACATTGTTTCCTTTTGTTGTTGAAGAGGAGGAACAAGAAAGAGTGTGCAGTTTTGATCTCTCGTACTTGTTACTGTAGATTTGTATTAAAACAGAACGTACAACAGCTGTGTTAGAATCAAACACATTATGGAAATAGCCTCTCTCTCTCTCTCTCTTTCCTCCCTGCTTCTACCTCTCTGCGAAATGTGTCAATTACATATTCATCCCCGCCTCGTTTCTATGCCGACCCTCTGTCAGTGCTGAGCGCGGCAGCGGGACGAGGGAGGACGGAGGTGTGCGCGTTCCTCCTGGAGCGGGGGGCGGGGCTGCAGATACCCAACCGCAGGGGGATGGCCCCGCTGCTGAGCGCCAGCAAACACGGGCACACACAGGTGAGGAGGCGTCTTGGTCATCGCCAGTGAACCAGTTCAGCCTCTTCCCCCCCCCCCCTCCCGTAACACCTTCCCTCCATCGTGCTCCAGGTTGTGGAGTTGCTGCTGAAGCAAGATGCAGACATCAACGTCAATGAGAAGCAGGGTCGCACTGCACTGATGCTGGCGGCCTCCGAGGGCCACGTGAGCACTGCTGAACTCCTGCTGACAAAGGGTGAGCGTCCCCTAATTATAAACTACATTAATATATGTGACTGACTGTATATGAACTGAATAACAATATTGTCTTTGTCTGTGGCCCCAGGTGCCTCTCTGTCCTCTGCTGATCAGGAGGGGCTGACTGCACTTAGCTGGGCTTGTCTGAAGGGCCAGAAAGGTGTGATGCAGCTTCTGGCCGAGGCAGGCGCAGACCTGAACCATCCAGACAGACAGGGAAGGACTCCTCTTGACCTCGCTGCCCTCAACGGGGATGCAGACGCAGTGGGTTTCATGTTTTAGATGACATTATGTTGATAATTTTTCATTTGAAATATTTGTATTTGCATTTGAATTATTTCTCAACCAAAAGATGCCATTTTCAGACTCTGGTGAAGAAGTTTGTACCTGACAATACGTTGCCAAGCATAAAAAGGTGTTAAAAGATGATTAGCAATACATAATGGCCACACACTCGCAAAAATATAGCTATTTGGGACAAATTAAATCAATCATAATTAGTTAAATTAAGATTATAATAATTTCCCCTGCAACACAGGACCTCAATTTGCAATCACAGTTCATGTGGAGTTAAAAAAAAAAAAAAAAACTAATTTCCATCTGAGCATTTTGTCTCTCATTCATGTAATCTATCGATCAGCAGGAGAGTAATCAAAACTATCTGATGATCAAAAGTCTTTTTCAAAATCATCCGGGTATGGAGTTACATAATGAGCGTAATCAACCAAATTATTGAAATGCCAAACAGTCTTTTCACTGCGAGAATCTCACATTTAAATAGACTGTTTAAATGAATGCTGTTATTATTCGTTGCACGGCCAGGTGCATTGCCTGGTGGAAAACGGAGCGGTGCTGGAGAGAGGCGACAACAACGGTACCAGAGGTTCAGACCGGACGACCGGCTGCCAGAACCCGGCTCTGGTGGCCTCGCTGCTTAAGAAAGGGTCCAAGATGGGTATGAACACCATACTTACAATAACCGCCCGACAGTAAATCACACCTCCAGGAATGTTATAGTCAAAACCAAATGTTCCAGAAAAGATTTATTTTACCACACAATTCAGCGGGTCCTTTAACTGCACTACGTCCTCTAAAATGTCACAACGCCGAATCAACACTTCTCTGGCCAAACTCAATGTATTTATAATCGTATCTGACTTCAACCAATCAATGAAGACCCCGATAGAATTGTATGATGTGCTATATTTGAGCTCCTGCACGCTCTGCATTTATGTCGCGTTATATTTGCCTATTTAACTCCCATGCAGTATTTTGTTCCTCTGTATTCAGCTGTTTTACATTAACTTCTCTCGCCCCCTTTTCCCCCCCTCTCTTTGGTCCGTCCCTGGTCGCTCTCCTTCATCAACCCAAAGGCTACAGAACGGCTCCCCACGATCGATCAGGTACTTGATTCATGCAAGGCGCAAAGTAAAAGTGACCAGGCGAGACCGATAATAAAAAGATACATATTTGTACCCCTCCACCAGGTCACGCGACGTGGGCGATGGCTTCCTCCAAACCCGACATTCTCCTCATTCTGCTGCAGAAGCTGATGGAGGAGGGGAACATGCTTTACAAGGTACATTACGGGGGAATGTTGTCGACAGCGTGTTGCTGAGGACGACACAAACCCTGCAGCCTCTTAGTTGAATAGACTTCAAACGAGGTGCTTTGTGGATTGGTTGTCAGAAATGGTCTTCCCTCTTCCTGTGTGTTTCTCAGAAGGGACGAATGAAGGAGGCAGGCCAGCGTTATCAGTATGCCCTGAGGAAGCTGCCCCGTGACGGCCAAGGAGAGGAGCTGAAAGGGCTCAAAGACCTGCGGGTCTCCCTCTATCTAAACCTTTCCCGCTGCCGCAGGAAAACCAGCGTAAGGCCCACAGCTGTAACAAACTGCTCATGCACTATTTAACAGGTTTATTAGAAGCTGAGCGGATGGCAGGAGGGCTGGCAAGCTAGACGGGTCCTTAAGATATACCATTTATTTGTATCAACATTAGAAGATGATGTCAGCACCGGTATAGCTCGCTGTAAAAATATCTTTGCTTTTCAGCTCTAATTGCAAGTCTCCCTGGTAAACAGAACGTGCGCGTAGGACCTGGAAGCAGGTGGTGACATAATGAATAACTGCGTGCTGTTGGTATGGAGATAGATGTGCATGGCCTGCAGCCAGGTTGGGAACCCACCCTGGTGATGACAGACGTCCTAACAGACTGTGTAAAAATGCCATCCTTAGGGTCACTGTGGCCGATGAATAATGGGGCAGATAATGTGATGTGATAAGGTCACTCTACCTGGCAGGCCAGCTCGCGCACTCTTTTTCTCCGTTATTTACAGTGGATGTGCGAGTGGGCTGGCTAAAGCCTCATATTATGTCAGAATGCAGGTGGTGAGGGGCCAGCGAAGAGACTACATGATACCATCATTAAACATTCAGCAGCAATGTTTGCACATTCGAGGCTGCCATCTTGACCTCCCTCCCAAGGACAGAATTACAATGTGTCATTAAATATTCACCTGCGAGTGATGATGAGAGCAGTAACGAGCCGGGTGAAAAACAAGCAGCTCTCTGTCTGGTCAATACAAATGATTGCAGCCAGACTTCTGTTTCATTAAAACGAGCTTCGATTTTCAGAACCGTATTATGAAGATGCAAACACAAACACTATTTCTATTGGTATGACCTCGGAGTACAGAAACACATTCCAGTGTGGCCACTTAAAAAACACAGCGGATCAGACTGTGGTCTCCGTTTGACACCGGGCTGCATCGAATACTTGAGTTCAAATTAAAATACACCTTTTTAAATGCACCTTTTCCACACAGGATTTTGGGATAGCTGAGGAGTTTGCGACAAAAGCCCTGGAACTCAAACCCAGGTCTTATGAAGCGTATTACGCCAGAGCCCGCGCCAAGAGAAGTAGCAGGTACAACCACATTGAATATGATATCATTTTGCTCAACGGAAAGTAACACTTGCGAGAATCAGCAATTCCCCGGGACGCTACGTCTCTGTAAATTAACTGATTTTTTAAAAAAAAGTTCCTTTGTTCATTTTCTCTGTCCTCCCCAGGCAGTTTGCCGCAGCGCTGGCAGACCTCCACGAAGCAGCACGACTCTCCCCGTCCAACCGGGAGATCCGACGCCTGCTGGTTCGGGTAGAAGAGGAATGCAAACATCATCAGAAGGGATCCAGCAACGACATGGCACAGGGTTACAACAGGGAGCCGCACACCCACCACCATCAGGCCCCAGAGGAGGAGGCAGACGTCTATTCGCAGGGAAGTCTCGAGAGGCGAGTCCCCGCGGAGCAGACTGATGCGGAGAAGGAGGAGGAGGGAGAGGAAGGTGAGGAGGCGAGCCTGCAGTGTGGCAAAAGCGCAGAATTTTGGCCCATGAATCCGTACGCTCCAAACAGGACCCTCCCTGGAGGTGCGGCCTTTGGTTTAGCGGACCAGTCGCCATGTTTCCCTCAAGAGGAATATGTGCAGAACCAACTTTTTGTGGACTTGCCCGAGCCTGTTCCTGCGATCAACAGGCAGACCCAGAACCAGGGCCTCAGCAGGACTCATCACCACTGCCACTCCCTCCAGTCGGGGAGCAGAGTGGGGGGCAGGCCTCTCTCTCTGTGCGGCCCCTCCAGCCCTCTGCCAGGCAGACATAGCTCCACCTCCCTGAGGCCTGCGCCGGTGCTCGGTATTGACATCGGCCATGGATTAGCCAACGAACACTCTGGACACAGTCCCACTGAGCTCTATCACCCCATGTCCCCCATCAGCTCCTCCCCACCTGGGCCTCTCCAGATGTACCAGCCACGCTCTTCCAGCTTCTCCAGGGGCTCCGACAGACTCTCCACCCACTCTGTGGCTCTGGATGGCCTGGCACTTGCTCTGGGCTCTGGTATGGAGGTCAGAAGGGAGGGTGGTGGCGGAGGAGGGGGGACAGCAGGCTCAAGGGGATCCAGCTCCAGTCAGGCCTCCAGTGGGAACCTGTCGGACGGCGGCAGGCAGCAGGTGCTGGACGCCCCGTGCCCCATCAAGAGCAGCGGTAGCTTCAAGACAAAGCCGGACCTAAAGCCCCGGCCTTTCATGGGAGTAATGGACAAATCGGTGCGAGTCCAGGGCCAGCAGACCTCTGGCCTGGGCCGGCAGGGAGGGGGGCTGGAGAGTTTCAGTATGTCAGTAATGGAGTTCCAGGGTTTGAACAATGAGTTCAAACGCGCTTCATTCCAGGAGCAGCTCTCTGGAAGTCAGGCAAACAGCCAGCAGCAAGGTCGGGAGTTTGGAGAGCGGCTCCACCAGCGAGAGGCCAGAGGCACGGCGCACTCCCAGCTACGCTTCCCCGACGGGAGGCACAGACAGACGAGCTTAACGAGAGACAACCCCGCTCTGCATATGGCTCCCATCAAACCCAAGCGCTCATTTATAGAGTCCAACGTCTGATTATCAAAGTACAGATACAGGCTGTTTTCAACAAACTATGTCCCAAATAAGGTAGCAAGGGAGCCTGCTTTGAGAACAGCTCCCTTCCCTGAGCCTGTTTTGTAGAGTTAAGCTGCTGCACTGCATTTACAATCTAGAACCAGTGTTCAACTCAGGCTACTATGCTTTTGCTTACATGTCTACAGCTACACTAGTGTATTCAAGAAAACCAGACATACCTTAAGTAGGGATACAAAAATAAAAAAAAAGTAGTTTATTATCTCAACTTTTAATTTATTATAACAAATATAAAAGTCAGAGAAAGCTTTGTGCACGAATATATAAAAATATTTAAAAAATCATGCTTGCAGGATAGTTAGTTGGCAGGATATGACTATTTCTATCGTTAAGTGTCTTTTAAAAAACATTTATATTTGTACGGTCTACACTATATTTGCAGATTATATATTTCCCTGTAAGTGGTTAACTGTCAGCATTACAGGCTTCAAAAGAAATGACTTTGTGTGCTTGAGATTCTTTTTCTTGGTACATTTGATAAAAAAAGGGAGCTGTACAGTTGGAAAGTTCTTGTCATAATCGAATATTGAATTGATTGCTTCAAGATTCACAGTACGTTATTTATTTTTGCATAGCAGAGAGCATATTCATATGAAGTGTTTATTGGTTTATTTGGATACAGAGAGAGCATTTACACAAGCAACAGTCAAGGATAGAACATCTTAAGAGACTTTGTACACAGCTGAATGTCCTTAGTTGTCGTATATGGATTACAAAATGTTACCACATTATTATTGTGGTAAAATAAAATATCAATGGAGGACTACATTTCTACATCTCCTTCTTTCACAGTATAATCCATCAAATGTTGCCTCTGCTTCAGTGTGTGGATGGGTAAAAGGTTTATGGAACAACCTAACTTATCTAATCTGACAATCACGCCATCAAAATAAAATGCTTGTATAAAAATGTGGACGTTGCAAATTCTAGGAACTATCTTCATTAATGTCATTCATTTCATTAAGTGCTGAATGTTAGCTGTTCAAACAAGGTTTGCAACAAGCAAGGTCCTGCAATGACACTCTAAGGAGCACAAATATGTCCTGCAGTTAGTGCAAAAAGTAAGGGAACCAACATTAATCATTTTTAATTGGTGTTCCTGATTCAAATGCAAATTAACGCCCCAGTATGTAGCTCCCAGAAACTCAGTTTATTGTTTTCTGGTTGTTCAATCAAAGAAAGGTAACAATGATTATAAAATATATACACGTAAGGCCTCCCAATCAATGTTTTAATTTTAATGCTACATGTTTAGCTTTGTTTATTGATACATATATTTATAAATGCGACTCATTTTGAAATAAACTAATTTGCCTGTTAGTTAGAGCCTAGTCAAAATGTTAGTCATTACACTTAAAAATAAAAAAAAATCAGGAGCCTGCAGTGTACATTTTGTTTACTTGTTTCTATTGTTATGTGGTCTCTATACAGAACTCGTGTTTTTGTATATTGATTAACAAACCAGAAAACTGTCCATGATCAGACAAGACAACCCCCTTTCCCAGCTGATTGACACATCATCACTTTATTAAGTGCATTCAAACGTGCTTATTAACACGTCCAGCAGAGCATGCAGCCACCTGAAGAATCCAATGTTCACTCTCTGTTAGCCCGGTGTTTGGTCTCCACCATCTCCTGAGGGATATATCTGGCTCTTAAACTGCCAAATGCTCCTCAGTTTCATCGAAGAGAGAGTGAACCAAAACAGTACATTTGCAGAAAGCAAAAATCACGTCAAAACCGTCTGTAGAGCTTTGTTGTTATGATCATTTTGATTGTAGCCGCTTTTAAAGTTGTGTTCTTCAGGTGGCCAAAAGGAGCCGTCTCCTGGGATGCTCATATCGCTCTGTAGCTACTTAATTAAATGTTATGGCCATTCAAACTTCATAAACTACAAGTACATTTAGAGTTGTTGCTACAATTCTGCTCCCCAGTGGTTTAAAAAATGTCAGCTTTAAAAATGAATGCAAACAAAGACGCTGCCCCAAGTGTGCAGGTGCCTCATTTGGAACCGAACCATTTGCACCCATACGTGAAATGGCTGTGGCTTCTGTCACTTTAGGGAGAACAGTTGGGATGCTAGTGGTTGGTCTTCCAGCGGCCAATAGCCATCTTCAGGGTGTGGTTAGGGGTGAGCAGCGTCGTCAGTAAAGGGAGGTTGGTCATGGGGCTGGAGCGGTTCTTAGTGCCGATCCAGCCATTGATGGCCTCTCTCTCATACGAGTATCCATCTGGTGGCAACATGTCAATTTATTCTAAATCACTCAAGCAAAACGTTTGGACTCTCATGAGTTGGTGTCATTATATGTAAAAGATCCTCGCTTACCGGCAGCAATGACGGGTTCCCTCATCAGCTCTCTGGTGATTGGACACAAGAACTCGTCAGGAATGCCTGAACACACCGAATCGCTCTTCAGATCCTGCACCTTCCTTAGGAGTTTACTGCGCAGGCCTACTGACTCTATATACACACACACACACACACACACACACACACACACACACACACACACACACACACACACACACAGAGTGTGTGTGCTCTCATTAAAGTAGAACCCACTGGAGCCTCAGGAGGAACAAGCCCAACTGACCCAAACACCAACGTAAACAATAACATCAACATCACGGTTTCGAGCATTCGTTGTTCTTGCGCTTCACACTTTTCACTCTCGGGTGGCCAACGTGAGCGTGGGTGAGAGAGAGAATCACGTCTGCCGACTGTCTGTCCACTTCAGAGTTAAACACGAAGCAGCCACTCAAGCGCATTTGAGCTTGAACGTTGTCGTGTCGGCAACACTGTGTTGCAGAACCCGACGGCCGGAGAACACAGAAACATTTGATTAAGATGTAGAAAAGAACAATCTCGTGAAGTAAAAAGTGGACAAAGCCCTCCGCAGCCTGCCTGATAATCTTACTGGTACGCTTTGTTTCATTTAGTTGCACCGCCTCTTGAGAAGAAAAGCACACTTATTGATTTCACTCCCACCTTTGAACAATAGGCCGGTTCCATCTGTCTTGCATTGCAGTCGATAAAAATGTTCTCCGAGTAAGTTCTGCTAAGGAGAATTAATGCAACGTTACTAAAAACAGAACAATGTGAACGCAAGCTGTCACAGCAGCGGAGCTGTGTAAACTGAGGAGTGATTGACAGTCACTGTGGGATGGAAAACGACGGCATGGAAATACAACAAACATTTGCTGACAACTACAAGACGAATACTGGCCTAGCCGGTAGTCTGGCATCAACAGCATAGCACTCCTGCTTTAGGCTTGGGGGTTACGTATTTTAAAAAGTGTGATATAGTCCAGATGAAGTCAGATAAGCTAAAATGTCCTCTTTTAAAAACCAAGAAGCCCTAATGCTATTGGGAGTAAATCCACTTCATACCTTATGAGAACTACAGTTTTGGGGATTGGGTTATGTAACTAATGAAGTGCTCCAGATTAAAGTCAATACCCACGAGACCGGGTTTATATTCTTACATCGGGGGCAAAAGCGAGCATCAGGACTACGACGGAGCGAGAGGCTTCGCGCCCGCTGAGCCGCGTGCGATGCTCGTCTTCCTCACCTATGTGCAGCTCTGACGTCAGTGTTTCCTTGGTGAGACCGAGCAGCTCCGTCCCGTCGATGTTGTTGGCCCTGAATTTGTCCACCAATCCCTGGAGGCCTTCCTCCTCCAGCCACGCAGCCACGTCCCCCTCCGACCAATCGCTGACCAGCAGCTTGGATCGACTCGCTGAGCTTCTCCCTGAGAGGGCGAGTCAGAGCCATACGCTCAGTCTTGGCCAAATAGTCCCCACGCAACCCTCTCCTGGAATCCTAGAATCCTAATTATTGATTAGGGGGGCCCGTGCCGAGCGTGATATAAATAAATAAATGTCTGGAGGGTTCAATAATATCTTCATTGACACGAGATGAAACCAAAAAGCTGAAAAGGAGCTTGTTTATTGCTGACAAAATTGCGAGAGCAAACATGGACTTTGTACCCACTGCTATACACACGACCATCCCATAATTATGACAACATTATTGTATTGTTTTGTGCACACACAGTATTGCATAAGGGTGTAGGTTCCCCAATGTAGGAAAGGGATATACAGAAAGGAATATTGTAGTGCTCCCTACCTTCACTTGATGTCCGATCAGACCCTTCTAGAATACACACAAAGGAATAAGTGACTGTAAACATGAGCAATGCATCGCAATCTTTCAGCAGACTTGAGACTGAAGAGGGATTAAGGAAAAGAACGTGTAAATAAAACTAACCAGGCAATGACTTCCCGCCTTTCCATTGGACACGAGTTTCATCATTAAAGGAGACAGACACAGACAAAAGATTACACAACACATGTAATCAATCATCAACATATATAGATGTTACTCTATTGGAGTGAGTGTGTGTTTGTGTGTGTGTGTGTGTGTGTGTGTGTCCCACCACGTTCACTGCACCCATCCTCCAGCCTCCAGATGTTGACAGTCTTATCCATGGATCCTGTAGCGATGAGTGGTGAAGTTGGAGAGCAGCAACATGCCGTCACGTATCTGCAACAGTGGACAGGAATCACCTGAGTGTTGGTTGTGTCAACAATGAAGTGGAACTTTCTCTGTCAAATAACTGAAACGAATACCAAAAAGGACGACAAGTGTTTCCATCGATGTTGATCAATCAAATGAAGATACCTCAAATGGAAGGACTCCGTCTGTACGTCTTTCTTTGCACTCGTATCGGGTACAAAGACAAACGGCTTGGGGAGGAACTGAAAGTGGGAAATGTCAAACTTGGAGATATACTTATGAAATAACGTGAACCTGGAGAAGTCAGTTGCTAGAAGCAACTTTTAAGATATTAGTGATTCTGTGAGCAACCGATCCTCAAAGCCCCAAATCTTAGTCCTGAGCCTCGCAGCAGCCGTAAGCCCCCCTGTCTGAGGATCTGAGGCTGCAGTTGGGCTTTTACAGGGTTAAAAGGTGGGTTCAATACCAGACCTGAATATGTGCAATATATTCAAATGCTCTCCATCAGTGATGGCTTACCACGTCACAGGCTGCACTGAAGATCTGAATAAGGATTCAAATTAAATTTTCAGGAGATTCAAAGAAAGTCAAAGCGGCGTTAATGAGGACGCTCTCTCTGAGGCCTGAGCAGGATCGCCCAGAAAATGTTGATCCACAAAAGCCAGTTGACTTCAATCAACGTCTTTATAAAGAATACAAATAAGAAATACCCCAACGCTGTTATCACTTGTGAAGTCAAATGAGTTTCCTTGAGGCATTTTGTCAAGAGCTGTGATTTACTTGGTGTTTGCCATTCATCCACTTTCTCTCAACTTGCCTCATCTACTTCCCCTTCAGATGGAGGTTTTCCAAAGTGACTTTTATTTGCCCCACTGAATTGAAGTGAGCTTTTTGCCTTTCATTCACAGGTGGCTGGATGGACTTAAATAGATTGGAAGTGTGATCATTCAGCTGTGGCTTATGTGTACGTGTCGGGGGAAGAGACGCAGAGAGAGCAGACCTACCTTTTCTTTCTAAAAATGATAAACGCATGCTTCGTGACCACTCTGGGACCTAAAAGGTGCCGCTCTCCCTACAAGTGAGATATTGTTGTAAACGAGCGGTCAAATGTCGAAAATCTGACTTTTACTTCTGATGTTTTATATAATTGATCAATTTGTGGCATCAATGCCTAATAAAAAAACTGTTTGGAAAAATCTCAGTGTGACGTCTCATCACATTTGTCTCAAAAACTAAATAATTCCACAAATACATTGCAAAGCATCTTGCAGTGGATTTCCCCCAGAAATATGTTTATCAAAAACAGATGTAGCTTGCGTATGTTTGTTACCACCAGTTGCCAGAGAACCCGTGTGTGTGGTGAAGTATACATATTTAATTTAGTGTTTTACCAAAGAAAACACAAATATAATTTTGATAAAAACAGTATTAAAAACCATGTTTTTTTCAAATGTAACGTATTATTCTTTAAAAAAAAAAACAATATCTCAATATAACATTTGGTCAAGATAAAAATAACTGAAAGATTATATAAGAAAATATAATACAAAACTACAGACAAGATATTATACCGTCTGGCAAGATGAGAGAAATTAATGTATTTATCTTGGGACTTGATGCTCGTATTCAATGAGAAAATCTAATCAACCAAACGTAACCACGTAAACATAAGTTAGTATTTACCTCTCGTGCTGGTTCAATGTGTAAAGCAAAACTGCATTCTTCTGCAAACAGAAAACAATACATAAACATTGTGTTGTGAATGCATCCTAATATAACATAACCTGTAACGACCAAGTAAATTAATAGAAATGAACTTACGGCGTCATAGACTGTCACAGTTTTGTCCACTGAGCTGAAGGAAAAAAAAGATAAAGCTGTAACTATGTGAGCAATATTTTAAAAAGGAATAATGACTATGGTACATCATGTTCAGGTCCACCTTCACTCATTGAGGAATAAAGCAATCGCTGTCGCCCTCTGGTGGTTGCACTGTAGTATTGCACTCTTATAGTGGTGTCAGTGCCTAGTTGTGCCTGCTTGTAAATCAAGGAATATTATCTATATTTTACATCAATGTCTTGATCCTAAATAGATCCATACATGAATGCTGATCTAGTCAAGCTCAAGATGTTGAAATGTGTTTGTTAAAAAAGTCCATCAAATACGTTTTGTATATAATTTACTCAACTGCTGACCGTTACCAACATATTGTAGATGTTTCATTATACTCCAGGTAATAATTGGTTGAACATTCATTTGATTTTGCACAGAGCCAGACAGGAAAAATTGTCTCAAATCAATTTAAAAAACAGCTTTGGAAAATGGTTGTCAGAAATGTATTAAGTATACATAATCTGCATTAAGAGGTTAAAACGTCCAAAATCACCAATATGCTCGCTAAGCCTCTTAAAGATCCTACCCAGACACGAGCAGCTGCCCGTCTGAGGAGAAGGCACAGGAGAGGACCGGGGCCGACTGGCCCCTCAACGTGTGGAGGAGCCGCATCTTAGATCCTACCAGGAGCCACACACACACGGACACACACACACACACACAGGTGATTTGTTTTGATATACTGAAGCTGATATATATATATATATATATATATATATATATATATATATATATATATATATGCTGAACAAAAATATAAACGCATGAACAAAAATATAAACGGTGTGTTTTTCTTCAACAAACTCAAATAAAAGATCTAAGACTTTTGTCTACGCACACAAATGGCAGGTTTTGCAGAAAAATGTGTTGACAAATTAAATTTAAATATGTGCTAGTGGCACTCTTTTGCAAAGACGTGTGCCCTCAAGGTGCTGATTCAACAGCTCACTAGCAAAAAGCAACAAAAGCAATTGGGTTGCCATATTTCTGTATTTCTGTTCAGCGTTTGACAAACCAGTTACCTCCTGAGGTGAACTTGGTAATGGCCCAGATCTTCAGGAGACTGTCTTGCCCACAGGACGCCAGACAAAACTGCACGACTTGACCACCTAAAAAGGACAAAAAACAAACAAACAAATATTGTTGTGTGTTACCAAACAAAATCAGACTATATTCATGTTGTTGTCCCTCACGGGGATGAAGGACAAACAGCTGTGCTCACGACTGGCTTGATTTTGAGGAAACTTGTTGGTGGATGTCAATATAACAGTAATGTCCCCTCCTCTACTACCACCTTCATCTTCTAGAAAGAGATTTGGTATAATAATGTGACAGTATGTGCTGTAACTAGGAGACATGCATTTTTATTAATGTGAAAGCCGACTGATATTATCAGCCAGAAATGGCGTACCAGAGATATCAGTATATTTTGACAGTTATGAAAAAGGAAATTGCAGCATTTTATAGGTCACTTTCTTAATAATAGTTTAATATTAAGATATGTAATTATTTATAGTCCAAAATATTACTTTAAATATGAATGTGTCTCATATGTACTGTTGCTCTCACATTTCAACTGTAAAATATCTTGCTTCTGTACATATATCTCTAGCAAACCTTTTGATAACCAGATTTGAGGGATTCTTGGCATAATATTGGACTTCAGAAGTTTATAAGAAAAAATACTAAATTGTATTTTATGATTTCTTTACTCCCAAATGCCACCAGAAACACCTGACTAAGCCGTGTGTCAGAGAGCAGAAGACAAACACAGCAACGGTTTGTCACCGCTGAGGATGCTGGGAGCGAAGGTGCAGCAGGTGACCCCCAGGTCGTGAGCGTTCTTCTCCACGTGGAGCTGGTTCATGTCCAGGTCCCACAGGCGCAGGTCCCCGTAGGTGGAGCCGGTCATGAACACCTGACTGCAGGGGCTGAAGGAGCAGGCCACCATGGTTGTGTCGTTCACCGCTCCGGTCCTTTACAAACACAACCGACGAGCAGCTGCATCAGCAGGCACATCTTTTATTGCCATCGCTCAAGTACAGGAACACACTGTTTTATAACGTAATGCAACTGCAAACGGTGGCGTTAGGAGAGCTGTTTGCACTTTGCACTGAGGTTTCAGCTCCCTTTGTCAAGATATGAGAGAGACGTGTAACTATGTTGTATATCTGTATGAATAGGCCTGCAGTTAACAATGTATCATTGTTTCATCTGCTGAATGCTTTTTCCTATGAATCTATGAATCACCAAGTCCATAAAATATCAAAACGTAGTGAATTAAAAAACCCGAAACCAAACCCGTGTAAATGTATTTGCTTGTTTCAGCTCTATAACAACGGAAGCTAGATTCAAATGTACCTGCGCAGCTGTTTGGAGGGGAAATCCCACAGAGCCAAAGAGCCGTCCGATGCTCCAGAAACCAGGTGGGCAGAGTCCGGAGAGAACGCACAGATCCTCACTGGACTACGACCGGGATGCTCCAGGACGAACTCGATCTCGCCGGTGACGGTGGACCAAACCATCGTGGTTGCGTCCGTGGAGCACGAGGCCAGGAACTGTCCGCAGGGGCTGAAGCAGCAGCAGTGGACGCCGTATCCGTGTCCGGACAGCGGCGAGAAGGGCAGCTCGGAGAAGTCGCGGGAGTTGTACACCCTGAGGGTTTTGTCCCCGGAGCACGTGGCAAACAGTTCGCCGGAGAAGGCGCACCAGTTGACATCATCCCGATGGTCTTGTAAGGTGCAGATCAGAGATGTCATTTGTCGAGCCGGTCCTGAAGTTCACACAGAGAAGTACAAAATGAGCAGAAGGGCCCATTTCAATTGTAATTAATGACGCACTAATGTGCACATGGCTTCAATGTTGCATTAGCATCACACATACTTGGTAGGCCTACATTATGACGTGCGTCTCATTTCAGAAGCATGTACATATTAAAATATCCCTGATATAATTATTATGTAAATAATGTGTACATTGCTTTAATAATGTAGCTGATGAAGGGCTAGTTTTAACTGCAATAAACACTATTTATGGCTTGTGAATTTTGTTTTAAGCTAAACATAATACATCATCATTTATTTATTACATAACAAACATAACGAGCAGCTAATGCTGCCAGATAAAAGCAGTGGCGTAACGTCCCCTTTTTAAATGTAGTGGAGTATAAGTATAAAGTAGCTGCAAAGAGAAATACCCCAGTGAAGTACAAGTATCTCATTAAATGCAGTACTCGAGTACACGTCACTTCGTTACTTTACTGAACTGTAGACGCCTTTTGAGGAGCCGGGCTCGTTCACATTGAACGCAGCAGAAAACAAGAACAATACGAATGGTGCCGTCTGTTTGTTAAGGAGACAACGAACACGAGCTCCGTGACAGCATGAGCTCCATGAGCTCGGCTGTCCACACCGACCGAGAGCAACCGGAGAGGAGCCCCGCGGGGGAGCCGGTGGCTAACGTTACAGCCGAGAGCCAACTGCCTCCTTCGTGTGAGAACATCTGATTATTAGGTATTATTCAGAGGCACGCGTTTATAAAATCTAACGGAACCGCACGTTACCTTTCTCCGTCGTGTTGCCCCGGTTCAGTTCGACGTTGTTTACTTCCTCATCGATCAGCTGACTGTGATGCACCGCGGGTGACGTCACCCTGAAGGCAGGACTGAGTGCATTCACTGGAGTAGCCTACATGTAGTACAAGTACATGTAGTACAAGTACTACATGTACTTGTAGTACAAGTACATGTAGTACAAGTACATGTAGTACAAGTACATGTAGTACAAGTACATGTACAGTTCTGAGGTACTTAACTTGAGTATTTACATGTTATGCTAATTCCACTATTTGTGTAACTAGTTAGCAGATTAGTAATACAAATGTAATCAACAAATCAAATGTGACGTATTATTATAGTTTAAAATAAGGGAAGGTAAGGGGGGGAAGTCCACAAGATACTGTGGTAGTAGTAGTGCATGAAGTCCTTTAGAGCGGCAACATTAAAGCAATGTACACATTAATGCATGAATAATCCAGTTATATAACATACATTATTCTAAAATATGCCATTCCGCATATTATGTAAAAGTATGCCATAAATTATATAATGTGTACTTTTACTTTTGGTAGCTCATGCATATTTTGAGGAACATACTTTTGTACATTTGTGAATGTAGGACTGTTACTAGTTACAGAGTCTCACTGTGATATTGATCCGTAAGATCTGAGTATTTATGAGGACTTTAAGTGGGTCACGATGGCCATTTGGAGTACTTTGGATACTATTATGTTTATTTAGTAAGGACAGTTGTTGTAAAACCTGATGCGTTTTTTGCACAGTGGTTACTCACAATTCATCAAAATGCATGTTCAGTATTCATTTGCATAATTCATTCAACACAGTGCGTGAACCCCATCACTGCTGAGGAGTCCAATTAGAATGTTATTTTACTTCAGTTTAAAGAAAAAAAACTTTTTATTTAATTTTTATATAATAGATTTTACAGCCTGGTTACTTGTTACATTTCAGGTTAAGACATATAAACAGTCATAGACAAAACATATAAGTATGTAGGTATATAAAGTAGTTAAGACAACATTAAAATGCTGCACATGTTCGGGCCTCCAATATGACAGAGAGCGGCCATTCTGAGTGAAAAGCAGATCTTCTTTCCATCCGTTCCTCTCTACTTTCAACCCAATTAAAATAGAACTACACATACAGGCCTTTTACCTTCAATAGAGAATTACCCCGTGTGGTATTGCTAGTTTAAATGATCAAAATACTTCTTCAACAACTCCCTTTATGCATTTTTGTTATTGTCTGCAAAATCTCGAGCACATGATCTTGAAATGTTTTTTATGTTTGTGTTTTTGATAGCACTGCAGGACTGAGGTATTTGATAGTAAGGTATTAGATGAACTTTCTACAAACTGTTAAGCTTGTATAAAGAATAAAAGGGATTCATCCACACATCTGCCACCATGACTTTTTGCCAAAAAAACATCCTGTAGGATAGAATTGAAATAAAACAAGTTGAAGTCATTACGTTGAAAACATCCTTTTAATAGGTCCGTGCCACACACTAGTGAAAAATAAAGCTCCTACAAAAGAATGATACTTTTATTCCACAATATCTTAAATAAAGTAACTTCAAGTACTCTTGACTTGGGTACAAAAAAATCTAGCTGCCTCCATCAGGCCACAACACACAGCAAGGTTCAACACAGTGGTTACAAATGGCCTTAGGTCCTCTGTATTGTGGCAGATTACGAGGAAATGCATCATGGAAGCATAACTGAATGCTTGTTGTTCCTTTTTTTCTGCTATGGTGAGGAATGATTTCTGTATCACTGTCCAACTTTGGAGGCCTTGTTGGATTGAAATCATATAAAAAAAAACGGATGTTGTCATAAGAATGAAAACTAAAAACAATAACATCCCCTACATGCCCCTGTTGGAAGGGTAGGCACTACCAAGATTAAGGATACCACAGTGTTTGCAGAGGATATGTATATACTGTACAAACAATATTTATGATAATGTTTTCATCACGTTCACTAAAATAGAATGCTACAATCATTCTAAGGCATAAACAATATCTTAATATTCTTAAACAATTTTTACACATCGTTCCAAACAAGACATAATATTGACATTAATAAACAGTATATACACATGAATCACCATTGTCTAACTGTCCGTCTGCTGTTCCTGTAAATAAATGCAGTTTTACAGTTTGAACATATGAATACAGTCCTCTGATGCCCCAAAGCACTGAACAGTGTAAACAGTTTTCTTTTTTTCTTGGCTTTGTTTAATATTTGGGAGAAAAAATTATAACACAAAGACACATTCCTTTTTAATTCAAAGCAGTTCAGCTGATTCTTCCTTTTCATAGAAAATGAAGTGGACCTTGATTCATAAATAATTATTACAAAATTAAATACATTCACTATAATACGATTAAATAACAAAAGAATATTTACAAGTAGTGGAAAGTCTTCTAGCGCAGACACATCAGTGACAGTTGAGGATTAATTCAGTGCAGTGTTCTGAGACAGGGAATGGTATTGCACTACAACACCCCATTTCTACGGGACTCTTTGGGGCTTTTATCCCTGTTGTAATAAAATCCAGCGCACCTCATGTAATGACTTTTTTTTTCCTTCTCCCCCAAGGTGACATCTCATCTTATGCACACCCAGGATTTCTTATTACGGATTTTACTTCTTCCATCCTGCAAAGCCACATTCTCCATCAGAAAATCAAAACAAATGTAAAACCTGGTGCTCCGGTATGAAAAGTTGAATGGGTTTTCTGGAGAGAATCTGAAACAGACCTTTAGATTGTTTGTTTCAGAAGCTCGGTCCAGCGCTTCTCAAAGAACTTCCTCATGTTATGTCCAGCTCGACCAATGTCTGAATTGTCTTCATTGAATTTTTCACAGTTATCAAAGACCAAGTTGACGTCAATGATGAAGGTCTCAAGGTTTTGATACCTGAAATTTAAAAAAAGAAAGTCTTAAGTTGAGACCACATTCTGTGGTGGAACTAACACTCGTTTTTTCTGCCAAAACACCAGTCTGACTTTTTAAAATCCTGTCGAAATGTCCTGAAAGCCTTCAGTGAAAACAGAACAAACAGAGGCGATGGGAACTTACTGGCTGTTCACAAGCTTCTCACGGATGGTGGAGAAGTCCATCGATTTCTTGATGACCTTTCTGTAGCCGGGGACCGATTTCAGGTTGACGGGTGTGAGAAAAGGCCATGCATCCTGATGCCGCTCCAACTCAGCAAGCAGCACCCTGTTGGACACACAAACACACACAAATGTACAGAAACAGCTGTGGAGCTTTCTTCCACTGGGACGTTTATAATGTCCTCTTCCTTTAAAGGAGCAGTGTGTAAGATTCAGTGATAATCCAATATAATTATAATTATAATTATAATCCATCACTCGCCCAAACTGAACTCATAGTTGACTTTGTGCTGAAAAAATACGACTTGTAATCTTAATAGAAAAGGCTGAATTGGATTTGTTACAAGCAGACCTTACATTTAAACCACAGAAGAATCTTATTCACTGATTAAGAGAAATCAACCTCTTGATACTGTCCTACGGCGACTGTAAAAGCGTTTAAGAGGGGCAGATATCTATAGATAAGTGAAGGATTCAATAGAAAGACGAGTATGAACTCGCCAGGGGCACATACCTGCATAATCCCAGGTCCCTGTTGTTGTCTCGAGCCGTCTTGGCTCTCTTCACACACACAGGGTTCTCCTGATTGGCTGCTGGCGGAGCAGGCAAGCTTTCCTCGGCTTTCCTCTTCCTGTTGGTGTCTTTTGCTCCTTTCTTGGGCGTGCTGCTGGTGCTGGCCGGGTCGTCCTCCGCTACCTCTCCGTTACCTGCCTGCTTCCCGTTCTTCTTCCCCTCTCCACCTTTTTTAGCACCTCCTCCGCTTGATGTTGCTGGTTTGCTTGGAGGTTTTTTGTTTTTGGGAGATGGTCCACTTGCCTGCAGAGAGTAAACAATGCATTCTTTGAAGTCTGGTGCAATGAACTAAAAAAAACTAAAGGGTCCACTGACCGATTTGTCATACTAATGTTGGCCTTTTCAGAACAATTAGTTCATTTTGTCATATATCATTTAGACCACCAATATTATTAGTTTCTTCCATGACCCCATCTAAATAAAAAACATCACAATAAGCTTGAAATAAAAGGTCATTTCTCTGAATTTTATGAATTGGAGAGTTTTCTTGTCACTCAATAGGATTCATGCAAACGCAATTGTGCAGAAAATACAATTTCAAGGTAAACGTAAGAAAACAGAAAATGTATATTCCTTGGAGTTGTTTTCTCTGTTGCACGTGGTTTTCTCTCTCTCTCTCCCACTATTTACTCTCACCTTTCTATTGCCCACTTTCAAATAAATGCATAAAATCCCCCAAATTGCTTTGAGCACAATGATGTGAGTACTGAGGAAAAATATCATCCATCGACAGGTTTAAATACAAAAATATCTGTTTTGGCTGTCAAATACCACCATTTGCAAATGCTGCATGTGTTAATTAATTCAAAAATAATTTCCTAAAATTCTAAGTTGTAGAAGAAGGTGTGAATCAAAGAAAAACTTGTAGAAAATCTCAGATTTGCTGTACAAATAATCAACCGTGGAGAGATGATGAATGGGCTTGATACCTTGGATATGCAGGCAGGGCAGTACCAGTCTCCCTCTGGGATAGTGGTGATCTTGGGTTTGTGACAGTAAGTGTGGCAGCCTTTGTCACAGCCGTCACACAGCAGGAGGAGGTCCTCGTTATCTCCTTTCCTGCACATCTGACAGTACTAAAAAAACAAGTGCATCCATTAAAAAAAACAGCATACTCCTTCTGAATAGAGCTGTTTTTTAATTAACGCGGTGGAAATACGCTGCTCACCACTTTCATGATGGACCTCTCCCAGGCGATAGACTTCTGCAGTTGCTGGATACACATGGCTAACTGGGCAGCGCTACGCACTTCAGTCAGAGCCTTCCTCCACACCTTCATGCCGTGGGCCACCTCCTCCTCGCTGCTGAGAGAAGATAATGAGAAATGATGAGACACAGAAAGGCTCACATATATGTGAATATGTGGGCGTATTTACACACACACACACACACATACACACAATAGGCAGTAAACTGTATCAGTTGAGCCAGCCGCCAACAAGACAGCAGAACAGAAAGAGCTCCAGCTGTGCAGAGACAGGCATGAGGATTTGGAGGGGAGGGGGGGTGTAGGGCGCCAAGGAGAGGTACACACCGATTTTGTTATGTTAAGTGGAACTTCATGCAGAAAGAGTGAAAACCTGTGAAAGTGTACACTGTACAGTGGGAGACATGAGTATGCCCATAACCAAGGTTACTGATGCACAACACCATGCAGATGACTGCAGAAAGAAACAAGCCAGTAAACAAAACCTATACAGGAAATGAAACTGAGTGGAGACCCCCACCCCGCCCAAGAAACCGCACAAGACCAAACAAACAAACAAAAATGCAACAAGCCACCACAGAAATCTGCTGTGAAAGCAGCAAAGACCCTCCCTGTTTGAGTAGTATGGGAAACATAAAGCACACACAGAGAGAAGAAAGGGTCTTAGTGGGAGAGTGGGGAGCTTTGGTTGGAGAAATGACCTACCCTTCCCTGTCAGCACTAGTGGATGGGGCAGGAGCAGGGACAGTGACCGTACCCACATTATCCAGCCTGATCTGAATGGTGGTACCTAAGGGGCTCCTCAGGTACCTTCTCTCGATGTTGCGCTCCAGATCAGCCAGACGTGTCACTGCTATGTCCAGCGGGTTGTCCATGTGACGCATCACCCCGCCCTTCTCTGCCCGCTCCTCCGGGTGCTCCTTGTCTCCCGCGTTGGCAGACCTTGGCGTTGGTTTGGTGGGGGGCTTGTGCTCATAATACACCAGGTCCTCTCGCTCGGATTGAGGGTCCGGAAATGTCCAGCCCTGGGAGAGGACATCAGGCCTCTGATCACACCACTCCGCATGTTAAAACATGTTTCTTACACCACTGGCAAAATGCGTAGGGTTATGTAAGTGTTGTTACCTTGACCTGCAGGCTGGCGGCGGTGACCTTCCTCTCCAGCTCCTCTACCTGCTGCAGCACAGCAATGTCCATCTCCATCGCCTGCTCCTCAACACACCAGCCCCGCACAGACTCCACACTGACCTGGCTCTCCTCCAGCTCACGCAGCTCGATCATGGCCACTAGATGGACGACATGAGAGACATCAGTCAGCCATGGATGCACATACAAACACCCTCGCCGATGTAGGTAAACACATGAGCAGTGAAGCCAAACATCCACGGATATTCATGTGGCTTGGTCATAAATAATACAGTGTTTGCAGTGTATTCAGTAATCATCAAGGGCATGCATCAATGTTTGAACATCAGCACAACAAAACTGTATGTGTTGCTGTACAAAATAATCTAACTCCTACATACATACATACAGTATATGCTATATAAACTGTGATGATGTGCTCAAAGGGAGTGTTGAAGCACTTACCGTCTCTGTGTTTGGTGCAAACCTGGGGGATGATCTCTGTGTATTTCTGCATTTGCCTCTGGAGGCCTTTCTCTCTTATGCCCCGGCTGTGGAGAGCGCTGACTAAAGCCCTCAGCTGCTCGATGTTAGACACCCGCCACCACCCTGTCAGATTCTCTGTGACAAGGAGCACAAACAGGCACGTAGACTACAAGTCAAAGAACATACATCACAGTAAAACGGTGCTTCGTTCAGCTACGCTATATGTAATGCAAATGTAATTGCGTACAGTGGAGCAGAACATTCCCAAACCCAATTATCTTGGGATTTTTCAGGGGAAATCTGTGAATTCTTCTCAAATAAGAAAACAGGCAGTGATTACGGCCTCGACTTTAATATCGTCACTTACCCTCTGGAATAGGCCGAGGTGTGGTGTGGTCTTGGGATTTGGGCATCTCCAGGGCAGGAGAGGACATGGATGAGGTTTTCTCAATGCAAGGTAAAGGTGATTCACTCTTGCTGGAGACACTTGCTGCTGTGTTGCCCTCCAGAGAGTGACCCAGCATGGGATTGGGGCTGCTGCACAGAGGCAGACTGGGACTTATCATGCCACAGGGCCAGCCTCCGAAGGAAACTCCGAGCAATGAAGCACCAGACTTCACCTGGGGAGAACAGAGGGAAAAACAAAAGGGTGAGGGAAGTGGAGGAAAACGTGACTGAGGGTCACGGCTTATGTGATCTTGTACATGGCAGTAACACAACTGTGCAGAACACAGCTATCTCTATTTGTGTCAGGCCAGCAGCCTCACCTGCAGGGCAGATAGTGGGTAGTTGAGGAGGCCAGCCGGATGGTGCGGGCTGACAGAGGCTGAGGCAGCAGAAGGGGTGAGAGGCAGGGCGGGGGACTGAGGTGGGGATCTGGGCCTGGCTGGGGTGGAGGATGCCTGGGGGGACACACGGGGCACTCCTGGAGGAGGCGTGGTGATGGAAGTGAGGTCACAGGGGTTGCGAGGGAGCAGACTGAACCAGTGTCCGCTCCTCTCTGTCAGGACTCTGAGCAGCTGGTCGTTGGCTTGGAATGAGAGGTACGGAGATGGAGCTGGGGAGGAGGTTGGAGGAGTGTTCCCTGAGCTTTCACGTGGGGCTGGCAGGCAAGGGACTGATAAAGAGGTTGAGGCTGGGGGAGGGATGCTTGTAGTGTCATTAGTGGTCACCATGGAGTGGGTTGTTGCTACTGCTGGCTGAGAGGTATTGTGAGGGGGGGAGGATGATGTTCCTGTGGTTGTGGCAACAGGAGTGCCCAAGGGGCTCGTGCCGTTTTGTCTCACATGGGGACTCTCCTTGTCCTCTGCCATCCCCGTTTCTTTGCCGACGTCCTTGTTGGCGTCCTGGAATGTGCACAGTTTGGAAACACAGCCTGGCTGCTGGTAGAAGAGGGCGTTTTTCTTCCTCTCGTGCTTTTTTTCCTCCTCTGTCTCGTGGTCCAGGCCTCGCGTTTGAATGCTCTGCCCATCGAGGTTGGTGGGTTTCTCCTTCTGCAACTCGATCTCCTGAGGTTCCTCCTTGACCTTGACCTCCTCTGCCGCTCTCCTCCTCCTCTGTCGCTCCTCCTCCTGTTCCTCTGGAGCTGCGGGGATAGAGTGCTGTTAATCCAGCTGAAAACTACCGTGGTTGAGAGCTAATTCTTATGTAACATTATTCAACTATTGCTTTTGGGAGAAAAGTAGAGATGCCTTAGATTAATATAGTTTTAGTCGTTGAGGATTAAGACAAAGTAAAACATCATCAGCATGTTTTACATTGCAAAAAACTGCTGATCGTGCATCTAAACAGATGTTTTCATAACATTTCTTCCCTCCCCTTCCTGCAACATGAACTCTGATGATTTTTATTTTCCAGACTGAGTGTGCATAAAATGTGCTCTGCAATCAGACGAGCAAATTGAAGCATCTTAACATGGGAATTCATCACACTTGGCATGCAGTGTGCTGTAACTACCTTCTCCGCTCTCCATGGCTTCAATGAAGACCCCTCCACAGTGGGGAAGTACCCAGTACCGGCGGCGGTAACGGTCCTGGCCATACATCATGGAGCGCAGAGAATGGGAGATTTCAAACAGCTTCCTCCTGGTCTGATGGTGTTGCTGCAAATGTACAAAACATACTCTGTGATTTCTGTACATTGTTTTGATCTATGCATGGAAAAACAAAAAAGACACGCATGCTACCACCTGTCCTTTTGTAATCACGGTGATATATTGAGCATTACTTGTTATGCTAATGAGGTAATTTATTATGCTAATTAATGCCTTCATCACTCAGCGTACATGAACATAATATGAACAAAACACATAGTTGCTTTATATTAAAGCATGTAGAGGTTGTAGCATTTTTATTCTTTCCCCTAACCTGATCTATTATTTGAGTGTAGGATGTTTGAGGTGTATTCAATTGTATTTAAACACATCTTCACGGCAACATACAGTGAAGTCCTTCACGACCATGAACGATGATTATGTGAAAGCAAAAAACAGCAATAATGTTCAACATTTTTGTCGTTGATCTTTCCTTAGTTGCTTCTCTAAGAGAATGTTGTTCTTATTTCACCGCGTGTGTCGTTTTTCACCAAACATTATCAGTGTCAACCAAGCGTGCATTTCCTTTCTGATTTCTTCTGAGAACATACCTTGGCTAATTTCTCTATCTGCTTCTCCAGCTCCTCCAGACTGGTGGCATGGTCAACTTCCTCCTGACAGGACAAAGCAAACACAGTCAATGTCTGTGAGCAACCCTCAAAGGTCAGTTTTGATGATGGATTGATGGATGGATCTATCTTTTTTTACCTCCTCATATGTCTCCACTTTTTTAACCTTCTTTATTTCTTCTTCCTCCTCCTCATCTTCATCCTCTGCCGGGTCATCACTGTCGTCATCCTCTTCTTCCTCGTCGTCGCTGTCTCCGCCCAGTTTCCTCTTGCGCTTGATGGCAGAGGACGGAGTGCCGATGGACTGGTTCTCTTCAACCCCCATACTGGCCTCTCTTCTCCCGGTGCGTTTGCCATGAATGGTCCTCAACCTTTAGAAACACAGTCAGGTTCAGCGTGATGGTGTCCAGAGAATCAAGGCATTATTATTTTTAGGATTAAAGAAAACGTACTTCTTCAGTTTCCCCTCCATAATGATTTTGTCCTTCCTCATGTTTGCCATCTGGTCCAGGCTCTTGTCAACCTCACTGGAAGAGGAAACAGAATCCCGTCAAGTTACAGTTGTGCCTGAGTACGTCCATGTTTTCAGTATTCTCAGAAAGTAGTAGAACATATATTGAGAGAGATATAAAGGCTCAATAAGCTGGTATCCCGGAGCACATATTGATACTTGCATAATTCCCTTACAATCAAAAAGACTCCACTGCAAATTACTGCTCCCTACTGCAGCTGTATTAATCCCTTTTCCACTGCATCAATAAAACACACCACTATTGGCTAATTAATAACTTGAGTGTTATGCAAAATAAGAGCATGGTAGATGAATATATTATTTCAGTGAGCGTTTGGTGAGTGTTGAGTTTCTAGTTTTTTTATTTTGTATTATGTGAATCCAGAGGTAGAGGAAGTATTGTAGACCATTTTATAACCATTCTACAATGTGACACTAATGCAGAGTGTGTTAAGAAAACCAGTACAGGGCTCAATGATTGACTTTCAGCTGCCTCTTCTACCTGATAACAGCTCTGCTGCAGGCCAGCTCATTAGCCAGGAAGCCCAGAATTGATGCCTTCTGGGAAGGCTTGTGGGCCTGGAAGGCCTTGGTCTTGAGACTGAGGGCCAGAGGGGCCAGCTCTGTATTGGCACAATGGGCTCCCATGTACATCTGCAGCACCTCAGACACATTATCCCTGTTGATGCCAACGTTGGTCAGGTGGTCCCCCAGCATGGTTTTGGTCTGATAGACAAGGAGAGAACGCCAAAGAGGTCAAGTTAATGAACACTTCCTTGATTCAATTCATATGCATTTATTCATCATGCATGACAAAGTACTTCTACCTTAAATCTAAACATGAAAACTAAAGTAAAAAAAACTGAAAAATATTACAATATTACAATGGGAGAAAAGAAAACTATATACAGTAACCGAGAACAGTTTGTTGGTGCATTAGTGGAGTATATCCATACAATAAATACTGATTCAACACCTGTAATGTTACATGCCATACGTTTGGCATGCAAAACCACTTAATGAACTTTGTGCTAGCTCACCTTTTGTCCAGGTGGCAAACCAGGATCACACACTGCCAAAGAAAGCAGTTTGACCAGAAGGTCCTGGACGTGGCCCATGCTGTCCCCGACGTTGAGCAAGCCCTCCTGCAGCATGCCCAGCGTGGGCACATCCGCATTCAAATCGAGGCCTAAAACCTTGCCGAAGCCTCGCAGGAACTGCATCAGCATCAGGCAGTCAGACACGGCGCGTCCTGGGAGGATGAGTCCAGGAATCCGGGAGAACTCAGGGAGAGGCTGCACAAAGGAAAGTAGGTACAGGATTGCTGCTGTATGTGTCACTGGGAGAGGCATTCAATCCAATTTGGACGACAGAAAATTGTGATTTAAACAGCTGTGGGAAAATGGGAGTAAAGCTGTCATTACATCTCACACCTGTTGACTGTTATCAAGATGGTGCTTTGCAATTTGCAGTGATGACGGCTTATTTTCTACATTGTGTAGTACTCTCATTTTACCACTTGGGGGCACACACCTCCACAACATAGAAATGTTCATGACCATGTGGTCTTATTGTAAGTACTGACCCTCAAGAAAATACTACACTGACTATTTAATACTAATAATACTACTACTACTAGTACTACTGCTAATGCTAATAATAATAATAATAATAATAATAATAATAATAATACAAATATAATAAATAATAATAATGATATTAATATTATAGCTGACAGAAACGTTGTGACTACGCCCCCCTCCTGCTATAATTCAATGTATTGAACAGCACCTTAATGAGAAAACCTGACAATATCCAGGACATCAAAGTGTGTATGCGCTATACGTTTTTCTTTGAGCTTTACACCCACAGCGCTGAGCAGATGAGCTTTTTTCTTGACTACCTTGTGATCAGGCAGACACATGTCTTCATTTGGCTTCTTCAGCTCCCTCGCTATCTCCATTTCTAGCCTCCGTTGCTCCAGTTTACGCTCTTTGTTCAGGCGCTTCTCATCCCTTTTCTCCTGCCGCAAGCGCTCACGCTCCTGGAGAGTCCAAAATTCAAGAGAGCATTAAGGAAGCAATGTGTGGGTGTGCATTAGTGTGTGTGTGTGTGTGTGTGTGTGTGTGAAAACAGACAGGAAGGTTTACTTGACTTTGCTGAGCAGTATTAGAATTCAGCCTAATGCTGCTGTGCATTCAAAAGAAAAGTGCTTGAGGGCCAGAATCTTTTGACTTGGAAAAAAAAAATGAATAGAGGGGAAAGAGCGCATGAAAAGGAGAGAAAGTGGGAATCCATCCGGGATTTTTATGGAGTGGACTGTTTGTGTGCAAGTGGGCTACCTCTGCTTTCTTGCGAGCCTCAACCGCCTTCATCAGCATTACATGTTGCCCTCCTCCTCTCCCTCATCCTAGAGTGTCAGAAACACGAGCACATTAACAAGCACACATTGCACATACAGCACTCAAGGTCGACTAAATTTAGTATGCATTAATGCAAAATTCAATAGAGGAACCATACTTGAACATACACAAAACAATGCTTCACATGGATACACTTTCACATGTATGGTGGAAGCATAAGTGAAGAGTACAGTATTACGATGACAACCAAAAAGCAACACAGAGATGCGGTACAAAGTAGATGTGATGACAGGCTCAAAAAAGAGAAGCAGCTGGAATCGGTGGCGGCGCCTCTAAACTAAAGCTGACACAACAAAAGCAACAAAATGCTGGTTGCCAGAAGTCTTCACACATGCCACATTGGCATGATCAAAATATTAAATTATATTACATGAGGCAATGTTCATGTTTTTTTTTGTTGGTTATTTTTACACATCGTTCTCATAATATTTGGCGAGGGGAACGACAAATAGGAATAGATGGTAAAGACTAGCTACAAACAGAGCAGTTCCACCTCAGTGGTTTTGGCAGCGTAAGTATTAGCACAGTATGTGACTGCCGAGGATGAGACATCTATGTTGTTCTTTGGTGCATGATACACAGTCTACTGCGAAAGGGCACAGGAATCACTGGTGACTGACTATCATTTTATTTGATCTCTTTAGGTTTCCCGCTCCACCGTATCAGGCTGTCATTCCTTCTGTGATCCACCAGAAACACACAATTGTCACTATTAAGTCTTGCCAAGGACATTTCCAGCACATAGTGGATGAAATGGGCTAGTTTGTAAGGATTGTTTTGTCATTGTGATAAACAAAACAGGCCAGGTGACAAGCACTCTGCTACCATATTTCTATGTCCTTATTGGTTTGATTTAGCTACAGATGGAGAAACTTCAAAAAGGACATAGAGACTGTGGCATTCAGCTTTTTCGAGCTTTCCACTTCATCAAACACAATGAATATGTTGAGGGGTATTATGATAACAAGCTACAGCGAATCAAAAGCAATGCAATTGCATGTGACAACGGTAAATACCAGGATTATATCATGTATCTCAGTTTGCTCTGAGGGAAGGCACAAGGGGTTAATGCCACAATCGGCTCAGAGTCCACTATGAAACGGATAGGCAGACCTTTAGATTCAGCTGTGACTGTGTATGAGTGAGGACAAGCAGGACAGCCAGGACAAAATAAAATACTACACAGAATCATCATTGTCCCTGTGGTGGAATTAACTATAGTGTTGTTTTACAATTGATCAGGTTTTATTTGCAAGCAAAGGTTGTGCCGCACCCCCACCAAACTCGGGCGGGGGAACCAGCCTGGAAGTATCTCCACCATAAAGACAAAATGATTCTCGGTAGCTGTTTTCATTATTTGTGCGGAGTACAGGAACAGTGAATGACAGAGAGGCTGGGATGGGGCAGGTTAAAGTCCAGCACTCTGTGGACTGCAGAACAGATGCACGGAAGAACACATACAAGCTCAATGTCTGGGCCGAAATCGCCGAGCACTCACGGGGTAACACAGGCTACTCCAATACAACGGTTAGACAATGTATGTGATGGATGGAAACTCCTCGAGTGCACTTTGAGACAGTGAGTGGGGATTGGCTAGCAGCCTTTGCAATGCATTCTGAGTAGGAGGGGGAGGATGGGGGAGGGGGACAGAAGCTGCCTGGCCACCGTGACAGGGTCAGTTGTCCCTCAGGACGAGCAGATGGAGGCAGCATACTGACTCTTTTTCTCTTTTGTTGGTTTTGCTGGAAAGCCATGCAGAAGAATGTAGTATGACAGCAGCCAGTGCTACACTTAATGCATTGCTATGACAACCATAACACAACAAGTTACACGATGCAGGTGTTAGATGTACAAAAATAAACATACCCATACCATATCTAGTCTATGCCTCTCCAACTCCTGGCAGAGAGAGTTGGCAAAATATTATGGAACAGAAATAATATCGAATACCACAAAGCATGGCGTTTAATAAAGAGAAATACTGAAGGCTTTCATTAAATAGATGTTTGGTAATTAAGCACATTTACATTTACTCACACATGCCTTGTATTTAAATGCACATAGATGCACAAATACACTCAGACACACATACACTCGCACGCACAAACACACACACACCTGTCAAATTTCTATTCAAGTGAAGTTTGAGGTAAATGGTTTTATTCAGCAGTAACTATTACGTTCAAGAGGCAGAGCAAGTTGGAGAGAATGCCTACCTGGTGCTTGAGGATCTCTGCCTGCTGTCTCCTCAACTCTTTCTCCTTGAAGGCAAGAAAGAGAAGATGAGGGGAAAATCAATATGCTTCCATTGTGCCAATATCATGAAAATCACTTCAGACTGATGGAATTTCAGCCCTTTTCAAAGGGCCGCTCTAATTATATTGCCAGCTACTTCGAAAGTGGATAAGAGCCCACATCATGGTGCATATGAAATAATCTAATTAATGTGATTTTTTTAAACGGCATCTGTTTCAAGGAATTTAATAAAAAATTAAAACATACCTTTATCCGTTTTTCAGCCTCCAATATTTTGGCATTGTTGACTTCTTCTTTTTTTTTCCGTTTGGCCTATGAATAAAGATTAAGGTCAAGAATCACAGAGACAGACACATATCAATCAGTCTTGGGTGAGGGCGTTGCTGCACTTTAACTGATTGTTTGCAGTTTTCTGGTTTGAGCAAAGATTTTAAGCTCCTGAATTTGTAAAACACAGAAAATGAATAATGTATCTCTTTAACACCTAATTGTAAAAATGTTGAAGCCTCCCGTTAAGAGTGGCTTGTCAACCGTGTCAACTCAAAATTGATTTAGTCCTGCTAAAACACTTTGAAGCTCCTACGGTATAATTGTGTGCGCCTGCATATGTGTGTGTGTGTCTGTGTTGTGTGTGTGTGTGTGTGTGTGTGTGTGTGCGTGCGTGGATGTGCATGCATCTTTGCATGTGTGTTTGTGTGTGTGGAAAACAGCACCTTTTTTTCTTCTCGACCCACTTATGCTAAACTGTTACTGTTGTCTGAAGAAAAAAAAGTATTTTCTGTCCAATTTAAATAAGGTCTGAAGACGCAGCAACAGCCATTTTAATATTCAACAGCCGTCAACCAAGACCAATTTAGCATTAGTTCCATGTGGAATTATGCCTAAGAAGACGCAACTCCCTCCAATGCATGCTGCTGTTCAGTAATGAGCTTTAGGAAGATTAAAACACTATAGACTGAGGGGCTGTAGCTATCCAGGAATGTTCTGCTTAATCAGAGGTGCTGTTGGATCAGATTCTGTACCTCCACAATGTGCTGTGCCCTCAGTTCCTTCTCCATCCGAATCTGATGAATGCGCTTGATCTTTTCCTGTGAAACAAAACAACAAAAAACATAACTCTTAATATTTTAGACATTAGAAAACATCCTCTGATAAAGTCACTTCCACGACCACTCCAAAGACACAGCATTAAGAGAAGTAATGATGGTAATTTAAAAGCGAGTTTTAAAGCGTCACAAAATAACCATTCGGCACTTATTGCGGTGCACACAGGGACTACGTGTGTCAGGACACTTAGATAAGGAGAAAGGGAGGAAAAGTATTTGTCAGCAACATGTAAAGCACACCCACCTGCTGCTTGAGAATCTTGATCTGCTCTTTCTGCTTCCGTCTCTCCTCCGCCGCCATGATAGCTTCAAAAGTCAAAGTCAGTGTTATGTTAGTGGCTACAAAAATGACCCTGAAAGCTGGGCAACCAGCTGTATTCATATCTGAGAGAATTACAGTTGTTAAGATATATTTATTCAGGCGGTCTCACTGGGATGAAGTTGCATTTTAAACAAGAGTCCAAGCGTTTCTGAGAACTAGATGAGTGAGTCACACAAAAAAAATAAAAAACACGCAGACACACTACAAATGAGTAGCATGTACGATTTTTAAGTCCCTTCAAGGTATGAGAGACTGACTTCCAAGTATCAAGGTGCCTAATAGAAATCAGAAAGATGAGTTTAAACAGCCGTAAGCACACAGTGGCTCTCACATACTAGTGCCAGGTACTAATGCTGCAGGGTTATGCTAGATTTGTTTTGAATGTTAATTAGAAAGAAAGTCATGCATGTCTCCTTCAATAAATATACTGTATATAAATAAATACAAAAAAATATTATTTTAAATACAATCGTTATCTGCCGTAAAATTTCAACTACCTCATGTGTTTCAAAGAGTTGACATTATTAAAAACAGAACAGCTGGCATGCAGTAATAATGAGAACACACAGAAAGCAACCGCTTGATGAGAATCTTTGACTCCGTCATCGTGTGTGTAGGAATTTGCTTAAAAGCACAATGTTTCCAGCACAGCAGCAATAAAGATGAGAGCCGAAAACAAGGATGAAAGCGTGTGCTTTAAAGTGACACAAATAAACATGAGCATACAAGTACAGTTGTATCTGTGTCCCCCGGAGGCTTAAATGGTTTGCAGTGACCAACTGACCAACCGAAAAAAAACCACCACCATCATCCTTAAAGCACTGAGCTCAACACAAATAAAACCCGGGTTTACCTTGATGTTTCCGAGCTTCTTTGGCTGCCCGCGCCAGTGCCTGCTTTTCCAGTTTTCTCATCAGTTTCATCTGGGTGGCCTGTCGGGCTATTTCTGCACAGAGGGCAAAGAAAGACATTGTCCGTGAGAAGTTTCAGGAGGATACATAAATGCTACTGCAGCCTGACCTTGTACATTTGACTGAGATAATTCGTTGGCTTCAGTGAAATCTTTGACAAAATTAGGGACACATACTCAAAACCAATTTCCTCTGTAAGGATTAACATATATTTATACAAATGTGTCTATTCAAATTTAAACAGACACAACGATGAACATGTTTTTACAAGGGTGGGGCTGACTACAAGACAGTTGTGGTGCCATAGTAACAAAGGTTTTACTTTGTAATAACAGCATATGCAGTTATGTTATTATCAAAGCCAAACAAAAGCCTAGTGACATCTAAATAGACATGATAACAATGTTGATTCATCTTGAGAAGTATGTGGTTTACTGCATATGAAGTAGGCGGATCTAACAAACAAGTATGACTTCAAAAAAATGCCTTTAAAAAATATTTAAAACATTAACCCCTTCCTGAACGTCCTCTAACTGCATAATGGCTGGTTGATTAATGACACACACACTTGTGACAAACACATTTCAGGGCTCATTTCCTGCGCTAACCTTGAGCCTCTAGTTTGCGCAGGAGTTTGACCTCACTGGGACTGGGGCCCTCGGGCACCTGCGGATCGCCCACATTAGGGGGCCGTCCCTTCCTCCGTCGGGAGCCTTTGCCACCTTCGCCCGCTAACTGGCGGTCTGAAGTCAAGGGGCGACTCCTGCGACCTTCCATCGCCAAAATACGTGGAATGACCTCTTCTTCCTTCAACAGGCTCCACTGTAAACCCTAGAGAGAGAGAGAGAGAGAGAGAGAGAGAGAGAGAGAAAGAGAGAGAGAAAACGAAGCAATGGTGAGATTGTGGGGGGTGCGGAGAGATGAACTATATGTTGACATTCATGATTTAATGTGACTAAGGAACAATTTCAGTGTTAGCGTGTGAGATAAATTAGTTAAATCAAATAGCATTCAAATGTCTATAATACACAGTAAAAATTGGCTAAACAATGCATTAACTAAGAAGTACACATTTACTGATCTGTATAGTTTCTTTCTGGCCCCTCAGCACTGTATGCATTTTCTCTATTCTGCTTGTAATAATACACACATCCATTTTCAGATGTTATATCTTTGTAAAACACAACATGGCGTGTATCATTGGTCACCTGTGGAAGTAATGTCAGCTGATTATTACATTTATCCATGCACAGTGAGAGGTCTATGAACTAGGACTACTGAGGCTTTTGGTTGATTCCTATTCATGCCCTGACAGCGACTGCTGCATAGTGCTTTGCCTGGCGCTAGATGAAAAGATGAACAGGGATCACGAAGAGAGAGAAAGAGAGATGAAAGGCAGTCACCTGGGGTCCTTCTCTGGCTTCATAGAAGTCACCAACCCTTATCTTTGCACTGAAGCTAAAATTATCGCGCGTGATGCCACTTATTCCATTTCTCGATAGATACTACAGAAGAAAAAATAATAATGACGTTGGTTTAGGCAGAAAGAAAAATTGTGAAATTAGCAACATTGAAAAGCATCTGGGAAGCACTAGATTGGAAGGAGTCTACGGTTGCAGTGTAGATCTGTGCAGTGCTACTAATCATTATAAAAGCCAGGGGACAAAAAAAAAAGCGCAAAAGCTCTCAGGAGAGAAAAACGGTTCTGACCTTGGGGTGCACAATTCAGGCCCTTTATTATTTATCTGTGGCCATGCTCGGCTTTTTACTGCCGACTGACTGACTAGCAGTGAGTGAATGGTACTGAGTACACATTTTTCTATGCACTACTCCATTCAAAGGCAGTTCTAACGATTAGCATAGTTGAGCTTTTGATGAAGCAAACAAAGAAGATTATAGACTATAATGTACCGTACAAATGGGGCCAAAGCTGTGCATCCCAACACTAACCATTAATCATGTCTTTGAGTGGGGGGTGGGGTTGGGGGATTGGGGGATTGGGGGAGGAGAGGTGAAAAAGTGTCAGAAGAAGTGAATCTAAGCATATCATCTCACACTATTGGGGTCACGGGAAGCGGGGTGGGGGTGGGAGTGGGGGTGGGGGTGGAGTGCAGCTGGAGCGATAGCAGAGACAACAAATCCTGATACAGAAGCATTTGGTTAAGCAATGTGGATGAGCAGTGTCGCAAGTAGTAGCAAAAATATCCCTCCGTAATAGATCATAAACCATGCCGCCCACATGTCCTCCCACTTCAGTCCCGAACTGCTCATCTGTATGCCTCGTAACCTCTGCCTCTGTATCACGGGGGTAGACTACACTGCGGCGCTGTGGGGCCGTGGTACCTTCATCACATCTGGGTACTGTCTTAGTTTCTTGCCACACGGGGCGTAGTAGGCCACCTCGCCCTGTGACCGCCCGGCCACTGATTTGATTCTTGTTTCTCTCCGCCACCTGTTTTAAAAGAAGGAAGCAATAACACGGCTGTTCAGGAAAAAAATTTGGGGCCAAGCACGGATGTGAGCACTCTGAAGTGAGTCACTTCCACGATAGGTGTCTTTTCTCTCAGCCTCTTGTACATACCCCAACTCCAGAGGTATCATCAACTCCTTCTCATCCATCACCCTCTTCCTCTTCCCTAAGCCTGTGGAGAGACAAGAGATCAACCATCAATTTGTCAGCGCAACCGACGGCCGGAGACCTCACACACATGCGGGAACAGCAGACAAAGCGCCTGAACTCACCAGTAATCACACCTGGCAGGTAACCAAGAACATACACGTGTATGCACACTGGCCTTTTTCAAACCGCGTTTACCAGCCTAATGTGACCACAGAGGTTAAACACACGCTCAATTCTCCAGACTGCCATTTTCAAATCATAAAACTAAAATGCCAAGCCCATTATGCATGAACACAGTAGTGAATTTACATTGTGTGGTAATGTCTGTTGAACAGTGGCCATTAAAGAAAGGCAGACGAGGAAAGACTGGAAAATCTACTTTGAATATTTCCGGCACGCTACACATCGTCTTATTTTCTCTGATCTGGGTAACCTCTCTGCATTGAAAGAAGGCAGACGTTAATCCTGTTGCTGTGCCAAACAAGTTGTCAGGGCTCTAAGGCATGCCCCTACGGGACCTGTGAGCTCCGGTTAGTCCATGGCAACCAAACGCCTTCTTCCTGCTGCCCTAAAAGTAACGATCCCTCTTCATCTGAGGATGATGGGTTATTATGTCATTCAAGAGCAGAGACCTTGTTAACAAAGCACGGCATCTGCTGGTTGCTATAGTTTTTTTTGTGGCGCTGTATGTGCCTGGGAGATTCAATTAAATATCTGCTTTTCACAATAAGACAGCAAACAGACAGGAATAGCAACAGAAGTCCCCAAATCAACTTCTCTCCTGCAACACATCACAACCAAAGCTTTATTTTCAAAACTTGTTTTCTCATATGAGACCCTAATAAAACCATCTTTCATCTCTCACACTTTCTGCGTACAGATTTAAATCCCATTACCTAATGGAGAGGCTAGGCTGTAGGAGGAAGAGCCTGGAGAGCTGTGGTAGGCCAAGGCACTGGAGCCGGTGACAATGGTGGGAGTCTTGATGACCTGTAGGTTGAGAGGGGAGCAGCTGGTGGCGGTGTGATTTGTCGAGGTGTTCAGTAGTTCTGGGCCTTTGGTTAGCCTGCGAGGAGTCATCTCCTTTTTAGATGACCCAGACGGCAGCAGCTTTAACTCCTTCACTTTCTTACCAGAGACGTCGCTGTCGGAGTTGCTGTCAGACTCTGAAATGGGAGTCCAGAGCAAAGTGGGTAAGGATCCATTAAGTTGTTTTTCAGGAAACATCACAGAACAGTGTGTAGCTCCAACCCCTCAGTTTGGACGATTTGTGGCTTTTCTTTGTCTCATAGTAAACTGAACCTTTTAGGGTTTTGGACTGTTGGTTGGAGAAATCCAACAACTCAATGACATCGCCTGGGAAATTGTGATGTCCTTTTGACATTGTATAGACCTGATAATTAATTGACTAATTGAGAAAATAATCAGAAGAGTATTTGATAAATAAAATGATTTCTTAGTTGTGGCATTGACGTGAACATATCTGAATGATTAGCTCATTGTTAAACTATGAAAGTTATGTTGACTCCTGTTTCTAGAAGTTACATACCTGACAGACTATCATCTGAGTCCTCTTCATCCTCTTCTTCCTCCTCCTCAAGGTCGTCATCCTCATCATCATCGTCATCTCCCGAGTCGTCGGATTCCTTGTTAGCCGGGAGTCCGGCTGTGGGGTTACACATCCCAGGGATCCCCATTCCGGGAATTCCAACTCCAGGGATACTAACTCCAGGAATCCCAGTCCCGGGCTCTCCTCCACGAAACAAATCTACTAGAGACTGTACCAGATGGTTCTGAGAGAAGCCCTTCCAGGCAGCTAAAGGGTCTGCCTGTCCCTGTCCTTGTCCCAGCCCTGGTGTCTGTGCCTTACCCTTGGCGGTCTTGTTCTTTCTGGATCCATGGCCTGTGGCATGGGGTGAGGTAGTGGAGGGCTGTGACGGAGGTCCAGTCTGGGCTGTTGCTTGGGTCCTGCTCGCCCCTGTGCTCAGATTGACAGGCATCGACCCGGCATCAGAGTCGCACTGAGGAGACTTGCCTTGAGAGGCGGAGTCTTTGCGAGGTTTGGTGATGAGGGCCAAAGGTGCGTCCTGAGTGATGCTTTGGATGACTCCATTGGGGTGATGGGGTTCAGGGAGCCCCAGCAGGGCACTCGAGAGGAAGAGGTTGGAGTGATTGTTCTGGGGTGGAGGAGGCGGAGCGGGTGGCAATGGCGATGGAGACAGAGATGTCCTCTTGGGAGACTTGTTTGGACCTTGCTGCTGCTTCTTTAGCTCAGCTGGGAATGTCTGCCCTTGGGACATGAGAGTCTGGGAAAAGAGAAGGAGAGCGGGAGAGAACAAGGAGAGGCAGGGATTCATCGGGAGGGAGGGAGGGAGAGGGAAAGGCCGAATGGGAGGGACAAAGAAAGGTTAGGAAAAAAATGAGAAAAGAAACGGGACAAAGTGGAGTTGCTCAAGCTGTCAGTTCGCATCACTGTTGATTGTTTGAGCAGGTGACAAAACTACAATGCTGAACACTGGTACAGTTAACTGTGTCTAAGCCCTTTTCTGGGAAACAAAAAGAACATAAATGCAATAACCAAAAGGCATTATACTCGTCCAAGTTCACAAAAAGAGACCCTGAGTATCTCTCTGAAATTGGAATTACATTGTCTGCAAATTCAAAAAACTCCATCATCATCATGCAGCTGGGCATGTTTGCCGTTTTTTACACTGATGACGAGTTTGGTTCAATCTGTGTTTAAGCAAAGGCAGGTTAGACTGTAATGTTGCACTTTCAACTGGATGTGATATGAAGTGAAACAAATCAATTTCACAGACCATGAAATACAGTAACAGTGCTGAAACCACAGGGGGAATTTAGCTCGTTGTAAACTTCTCTATACTGGTAAAACAGGAAAGGGGAAATGATTTTCACAGTATAAGCCGATCTTAAAAGGTTTAGCTTATTGATTATTGTGCTGCCAGTCATATTTCATCTAAAGAAAGGGAATTTGTGCCGTAAAGGCAAAGAAAAATGTCAATTTTTAAACCATTTCATCTGAACCGATGAAAAACATTAATAATACAATAGCATGTGTGCAGACACAAAGTGTGCTCCAGAATGGTAACGAAACTAAAATCGTTAACCATTTCATCAACAGGCTAAACTTTGCAGCAGTAGAGCGATCACTGTGTAACCACTGCTAATCAGTTAAAAGCTGTTAAAACGCTTAGAAAACCAATACCAAGATCACAGAGCTTAATAAGATAAATATGACAGGAAGTTAGATCGTGATACAAGATATAAGATGTCAGAAGGTGCCAACCAAATTAATTAAGCAGTACAGTACATGAGACAATCTGAAGTAAAAACTTAATTCAGTTGTGAAGATACCACATTACCTTGTGTTGTATCATTCCTTGTGTCTATTACACATTAGTAATTATTACATGTGTACACAAATGGTCATTCAGTAGACAATGACACAACACATAGGGCTGTCCGTCATGTACATGTATAAAGAGACAAATATCTCAGTTTTTCTATGACCAATCGTTTACTCAAACAAGCGTTGCCTCCGAAATCAACTGTACAAAACAAAGATTCTCTCTGATGTCCAACTATAGTTGTTGCTCGGGGCCACGTTACAATTTTAAAGAGGCCCTTTGGAACGTGATACAAAAGCCCAGCCTAATGTGAATGGGAAATAGCAACAGCCAATGATTATATTTCTTTAATTGAGTGTGCAGCCTCACCGGCAGCAGTTGTGTGGCTGTCTACGGGTTGCTTGGATGCTGTGTTAAATACATGTGGTAAATGGCCACCAGATTAAAAGAGGTGCTGGTAATTGAGTGGTATTCATGAAGAAAAACAGAGAAATCTAACCGCACACTCTGCTGCAGTGGATAAATTCATGACTGTCTAGTTGATAGGAATAACTTTGCTCACTAAAGCTGACTGTGCAGTTACATGTATCTCGTCTTTGTCTCACAGCACATCGTGCCTACGCAAAATCATGTGTGTCATTTGAGTGGGTATGTTAAAGGAAATGGCAGTATTCAACTGCTATTATCAGGGTGGCTTACCTGTTTTAGCCTGAACTCACTGATCTGCGCAAGTGAAGCTTCCAGCTGTTTCCTTTTGTTGGATTTGGCAGAGCCAGGAGGAGCGCGCCGAGGAGGCTTCAGCAAGGACTTCTGGGAACGAGGTGGGGAGGGCACGGAGAGAGGCTTAGGGGAGGAGCAGAGGGAGAGGGGCAGGTGCTGGGGGGAAGAGGGGGGCAACAGTTTGGGAGGTTTGTGGGAAGCAGTGCTGGAGAGGGCCTTTGGAGATGTGGTGAGGGCTATGGGGGATGAAGACGGTGAGAACTCCCTGCGGGGCTGAGAGAGGAGTGCCAGGGGCTTTGAGTTGGCAGCCAGGCCAGTGGACTGGATCACACTGAAGTGTTGCTGTGGCCCCTCTGTCCGGGACCTGGAGCTGTGCAGGGCCAGCGGCGAGGTTTGGGACAAGGCGGGAGGGGAGGCAGAGCAGGTGAAGGGCACGAGATTTGGGGGGTTGGAGGAGACCTTCTGGGCCTTGGCGTCTTTATTGTCGTGGGGTTCCCCAGAAAGTGGTCTGTTAGTCTTTGTAGTTCCAGTGCTTGGTATCAAAACCTGGGGAGGAAAGGAAAGAAAGATGTTACAACATAGCTTCAAGGTATTTAGTTGAATTGTGGGCACTATTTAGCTGGCTTCCTGCTTTGCCATCGCAAAAAAGATTCCTTCGTCTCTGTATTTCAAGTTTTCAAAAGCTGATCTACTTTACCTTTGTTTTCTTCTTTGACCGCTTCTCAGAGTCTGATAATTCACTCTGCTTGTCCTCATCTTCGTCATCCTCGTCGTCATCATCGTCGTCTTCGTCATCCTCTGCTAGGTCTTCCAGATCACTGCTGAGGGACCCGTCACTTGAGCTGTCTGAGGAAGTGCCTGACTCACTGTTGCTGGCCACACAAGCGTCTGCTGCCTTCTTCCGTGGCTTCTGAGTTCAGAGAAGGGGGGGACGCAGGAATCAGCCACACTGTAGAATGCATCACTTGTGCATTTTATGTGTCACGTCTCTTAAAACTGAGGGATGAACTAAGTCTCAGTACTGACCTTCTCTTTAGGTCTGTGGATCGGCTTGTCTTCCAACTCTGCTGGATTGCTTCGGTGACTGTTAGAAGGATCTGCATTTTTGGTTGGCTTGGCCGATGCCTGAACAGGAGCCGGACTCGCAGAAAAGCTCCCTGATTGTGTGGTGGGAGGAAAGACCCCGCTGCCGTTTACTGCCCCGTTTACCCCTAGAAACACAAACCAGATCTGCCGTATTAATAATCAGCTCCATCTTTTCTGAGAACTTTGCCACGCGGGATAATGAAATATCTGGAACTAACTGCAGATTGGAACACGGCTAATAAAAATATTGATTTATACGTGTATCTCATCAAACATGCTGGCTGCGCAAGGCACAAGTCCAACATGACTGGTTTACATAATAAAAGATAAATTAAAAGATACTGTGAAATTAAAAGAGTGCAAGAAACAGAGATTACGAGAGGGAACACGGGGGAGGGGGAGGGGGGGGGGGAGGTTGACAGAATCACTAAGTGAGGGCTGAAAGTCATTAAATCTGTCTTGAAAAGGAGAAATCTCATCATCGGACAAAGTGGATTTAAGTTGTGGAAGAAGAAGACACACAGAGATGGTGGGAGACACAAAAAATGTCTCGTCGAAAAGTAATAGATTAATTCACATACTTCAACAGTCACTTAACACTTGATGATATTACAATATGGATGTGTTGATGTTTCATTTGAAACACATGGAAATGTTCCTTTGTCACCTGCTTCTCTCCTGCTATATCTATTGTAAGAGCCAATGTTCTGCGCATGCAATGTAACTGTGAGGATCAATGAATGGGTCTTCAGAGAAGGGCTGTACCTTTAGGTGGGGCATGGCTATTTTTGCCGGGCATCCTGATCTGAACAGGACTGGCGCTGTGGTTGGGCTGAATGTGAGGGCTGAAGAAGGGAGGGAAGCTGATGAAAGAGGGGAGAAAGGCAGCAGCCCCCCGTCCATGGGCTTCAGCAGCTCGCCACCACTCTGTTGTGTGGAGAGGAGAGGACAGGAGGAGAGGAGAGGAGAGGAGGAGAGGACAGGAGAGGACAGGAGGAGAGGACAGGAGAGGAGGAGAGGAGAGGAGAGGATTAATGATGCGTTTCCATTTAGTCAATTGAACCCCAAAATTAAAAAGTCTCGGTCTTACCAGAGAGAGCTCCTAGCTGGGGATGGGCAGCCAGAGCAGCTGACATGCCCAGGGAACCCAGGCCTCCGAACTCGGGCCTGCCTGCTCCGGCAGAGTAGAGGGCTCCGAAGGCTGGGTGGTTGACCAGAGGGAAGGCACTTGACAACGTGGAGCCAATGAAGGGCTGCTCTCCTGCCCCAAACAGACGGCCTGCGATTGATCCAAACCAAGCTAATTAAATGCAATCCATAACAAATAGTTGTGTACAACAACACACTGGTCATTTTCATGTTGGTAGTGGTTAGTATTTAATAGTGTGTTGTTGTTTCAAGCTACTGGTTCATTTTAGCAACTGATATAGTGCTCCTATATCACAGGATTAAATGATACAGGAAGTGAACTTTAGTTTCTAAAAATACTTACTTCTGACTTAATTTTACTATTCATTAAAAAGAACGTATTCCATTAAGTGCAATTTTGACATTTTCCTACAGCTGAAATGACAGTTGTGTATTGCACCTTTAGCACAACTCATTGCCCCACTGTTAGTTTTGTACATGTTTATTTGTGTAGACCGAGAACGCTGTTCACAAATTACCTCGTTGAGCTCTTTTCATGTGAGGCCCATCAGAGTGTAAACACTAGATGTAAACAGCTGCTAAAAGTGTCGTTTTCCTATCCACCTGACTATAGAAGAATTAAATACAGAACGACGTTTTCTATTTGTGTTGACTTCAAATTTAGCTTTCACTGAATGCAAAATACACCTAATTTCAAAGGGCAGCCGCACTGTTTCTGAGCATGACAGACTATTGCTTCCGCTCGCTGCTGTTGTCTTTACAGTAAAACTAATTAAATCACAGGACATCATCACATTTCAGCACACATGTTTGCGTATTGATATTTCTTCTGCTTACGACAGTGTCAGAAGACGCTGCATAGTGTCAGTGAGAGAAAGGAGTGTGTGCATAAGGGCTAAAAAGAGAACCTCTTTCTATCCTTGTGGCATTCAATTTCCGCACAGAAGAATACTTCATCAACATCATCATCGTCTAGCGTTTTCCTGAGCACAATCATTTCTGGCAGGGGCACTGCCACGTATTACCTCCTCCCAGAGTCAGATGCAATTTGGTTTGAGCATATTTCATGCAAATTCAATTTCTATTCCAGAAAAGGGGAGCAAGCCTGCTTGATGCCTCTGCATAAGCCAGGTAATACACATGCAAAAGGAAACAAGAGAAAAGAAAAAAGTGATGACTGAAGAAAAGGGAAGCGCTGTGTATGGTGTGATGAAATTGTCAAACGACGATACACTTGCAACACACCACATCAATGTAAAACAGAGTGACACCGGAGCTCAGTGTTTTCTGAACTAATGCAGTCTGGAATCTAATTATCCAGAGGGGGACTTTACAGAGTGGGGCCAGTTATGCATGCTCCACTGAAACACGGGGGGAAGACGGTTAATGAACACGTTTCAGCAGATGCGTCTCGGAGACTATATATTTAAGTGAGAATCAAACTGCTTGTGGTAACGCGGCGACGAATGTGTGACGTGTGAGAGTATACAACCCTTTGTGTTGGCTTCAAGGCCCCTCTACGCCACAAGACAGCAAAATCTGCCTTTTGAATGTCATTAGAATATGCTGAATATGTAGAGGCCGCCTTGCCGGCGTCAGCTAGCGGATACGAAGATAAACGACTGCAATGCAACCCCCAGAAAGGCCAGCCACAGCATTCACTTATGCCTGGGGTGCCCACCTCTACCCCGCACACACCCCTCTCCTTTCTAGGCATCTGCAAATGCCTTTTCAATATTAATGCAGGCTTCCAGAAGGCGAATAATTAAATCTAAAAATTTGAAGCGAGAAAGAAGCACGGGAAAGACATACCTAAGATTACCTGCTCTCTCCTACGCACTCTGTCTCTCTCTCTCTCTCTCTCTCTCTCTCTCGCCCTCTTTCTCATTCTGTTTCAATCCTTCCTCCACTCTGACAAACTGCACCGCCTGCTTTTTTCATGTTTGGATGCTGCCGAAGGGGGATTAATTTGTTGTTTGTTGCAGTCAATCAAATTTCCACAGACAGATTTAAGTTAATTGCATCCGTGAGTTGATCCCAGAAGAAGAGAGTGCTACAAGCGCCGATCAGCTTTTATTCTCCAACTATCCTCATCAATGACACACACGTGCACAAACACGCACACACACACACACACACACACCACACACACACGCACACACACACACACACACACACACACACACACACACACACACACACTGAGTCCGTGCTCATTTATATGTTCTTCAGATTTTTCCTCAAGTGTTATTGGCACGTTGGCAAAGGACCTTGAATCAATGCCTTCACAGTCTGTGATTAAACTGTATCGCTGCAATACGTAACCACTGATGTTACCTGCATGCATAATTCACTTGACATATTCTTGTTGATCCGGTTGAGAATGTGTTTTTTTTTTAATTATCATACTTGGCTCTGGGAAAGCGAAGGAATACTTCAGCTTTTCGGGCCTCGTTGTGAATGTATTTGTGTATATGTACAGTGTTGTACATTGTACAGTATTCGCATTACAGTCCACTTGATGAACAAGGTGCGACACAGAAAGAGGCTGGATTGCTTATATATGCACAAATAGCGCAGCAGAAGTTCAGAGCTAACAGCCTGCCTCTCAGCATTTCATTTGATGCTCAGTCCAAAATCGCTTATCTAGAAAATCTGAGCACACGTAATGGCACAGAGGGATAAAAGGGATGTATAATGCATAAGGAGGAGATGCTCCTAATGGCTTCTTCTTTGGGGCAACACTGAGGAGAAGGAGGACAAAACAAGGGGCCTTATTTTGCTCTCTCCTTCTTCATCTTCTCATAACAGAAAGAAAACACAACAATCAAGGAGAATATGCTATTCCCTGCTCAGCGCAATCTTGTTTTCTGTGCGTGGATGTCTGTATGTGTGTGTGTGTGTACAGCGGGCTCATGAAAAAACAGCAAGACATTAAGAAATGAGGCGAAGGAGAGCATGAGCAAATGATTCACTCGGTCTCACTAGGGCTTTCTAAAAAACACACAGAGATACAAACACATACACACAAATAAACACACTCCTCTTTGCCTAATGGCTTTGACCAATACATAGAAAAGAGTCTGGAAGCTGGACGGGGCTGACTAGACACTGAGTGGCTGACAAATGTTAAATCATGCAGGCAGAAGGTCTCTCACTCTTTCTCTCTCTCTCTCTCTCTCTCTCACTCTTTCTCTCTCTCTCTCTCTCTCTCTCTCTCTCTCTCTCTCTCTCACACACACAGAGACACACACAGATACACACGTATGCATGCACAAGTGTCGTGCTGAGCCTGACTCTGAGGCAGCTGGAGCCAGAGAGCTGAAGGTTGTCAGGAGACATGGCGAAGCATGTGTGTGTTTCTCACACAAAAGAGCCCCCTAATTGTTTGGGATTCATTAATGCAGCAGCTTTTCAATTGCAACCCAAGCTGTCAGGAAAAAAAAAAAAATCCTTGTAGCTGGGAGAGAGGTGTATTCACACAGGCAAAATAACTGTATAATTAATATTGGAGGAAACTCATTTTTCATGGTAAGGAAATGAAGAGGATTCTGAATGCTATCGAGACATGAAGGTGACCATATTTGGCATGTTTTTATGGTTGTATTGAAAATGTTTGCAATGTGGTTTTTTGTTGTTGTTGCTCTCTCTCTCTCTCTCTCTTCTGCACGTGTGGTTTTTGAAGAGACAGAAGATCGACAAGGGGAGGAAAAAGTGTTTCTTACCAGAGGTGCTGAGGTTGGATCCCAGTGCTGAGGGGCTCGGGGCCAGGCTGCTCTTAGAGTGGGGAGCAGGGGATGATGCAGAGGACGAAGAGGAGGAGGAGGAGGAAGAGGCCGCAGGGGAGGAGGTGCGAGCAGCAGACAGGGTGGGCGCAGGGGAGGCCAGCCGCTCTCCAGACTCCATATCTGTCAAACACAATCCAATCAGCGGGGTTACAATAGCAAAGCACACCCGCACGAACACTCACAAACACGCACGCTTAAACACATACACACAAATGCATATTGTCACACCTACACAGCATGTTCACGCAAGCGCGCACGCACGCGCACACACAGACACACACTCACACACTCCTGACACTTTTCCTTTCACATCTCACTTCCCCTGAACAATATTTCTATTTAGCCATGCTCACTGGCTCCCAGCCTCCATTGATTCTATATGGGGTAAGAAGGAGGATGACGTCTTTAAGGACTCTGATCCTGGACAACAAAGCGCATTTTGAAAATGCCAGTGCTGAGAAGGAGTTCTGCATCGAGACTTCACTTGAGGTGGAAGTGGGATGTTTGGGAAGCAAAAGGTTTCACTATTCTCTCAAACAAACTCACACACATGCGCGCACAAACAAACACACAGACGCGCACACACACGGCTGTGTTTATCAACCACGATCCCTTTACAACTCCTTGATGAAAAAGAATTACATCTAAATTTTAAGAGCTCTTTGAGGCCTTTAAAGACAACATTTCTCCCTGAGTCCTTTCAGTTTCAACAAGAACTAAATGGAGAGGCTTTTAGATGATGGGTGCATTACACAACACTAAGCTTTCCATTATCAGTCTCGCAGAGTCACAATGCCAGCCATTATCAATTAACCAACAACATAAAACCTCACAAGATCCATTTGGCCATTCAGCATCCAAAGATTGTACTTACACTATTTAACTTGAATCCACTTTTTCTTACAACTGAGAACACAACGCGGCTGTGCCCACACAGCCGCTAACTTGTGCAGCCAAATAAATACCAAACAGTTTCAGAACACATAAATTCACACGCACGCAAACACACGCGCGTGCAGACTTACACATTTCAGCCCCCGCTGCACACAGACACACACAAAATCACCTCCCCTGTCTATCACATCAACCTGACTTTTTTTTTCTCTCCCCCTCGCCTCCTTTTCCATATCCCTCTGCCTGACACTAATCCAGGACTGAAAATCCCCTTCAAAAGCACAGTTTGCAGATTGTGTTTTACAGGCAGGCTTTGTTATTGTGTCATTACACATAAACAGTCTCTGCCTCCATCTCTCTTTCCTTTCCTCTCTCCTGCCACCCCTCCGCCACCCTCCCTTCCTCCCTTCCTCCCTCTCTCCTCTGCAGTGGGAGCAGAGCCACTGATTAAATCTCTGAGACAAAAGCTGCTATCCTCTGAATATCAAGTATCAGCCTTTCGCCAGGAGCAACACTGACAAGAGAGAGGGAGAGTGGGAGAGGGAGAGCGAGAGGCGCCGATGACAAGAAAACCTGCTGCAGTCCACGGGGAGGAGGCTGGTGTGCCACCGGACTTGGGCAGCCATGACTGCCATTGCTGCAGTGAAAAGATTGGTGGTTGTGTAATTATGAGCAAGGTCAAAGGTCCTTCCAGTGGCCTCTCATGCGGGGTGACAGGATGTGGGTTAAAGAGCCAAATTATCATCCTGAATGGTAAATGAATGAACACTACACATTAGTTACAAGAATACAAGTCTGGCTAAGTGAAGATGAGGCGCTTTATTGTAATAATAACCAAAAACAGCTCCCTCTCTGCCACATTTTGTTGCACGAATGGCTGTCACACTGTTTGCTCTTTCACTCCGGTTGTCACCCTTTAAATGTCAGGTTAGGGTGGGAAAAAAAAGAAGGAGAAAAAAACCGTGAAACGGAGGGGGAAAATAAAGTAGGATTTTTTTTTTCCTTTGGCTGATTCTGACAAAGAAATGTAAGTATCATTAGAAGTGTGATGAAAACGGAGAGGAGCTGTGGCCCTTCATAATTATCATAATGCACACGAAAACAAAAGGCTCGTGTCTCAGAGGACAAGCAAGCTTATGTGGTGTCAGCTGGTAAGTGAAGCGGATCATTCCCTACCTTTGCACAGGGAAGGGGAAAAAAAAAAAAAACGAGGAAGAGGGAGAGCAAGAGATAGCGAGATTGAGGTGGAAAAGGGATAAGCAAGACAATACACTCTGATTTGGTTGTGGGGGAGAAGAAAAAAAAGACAGAAGAAAGGAAAAGAGTGGAGAAGATGAAGGACAGGCTGTAAACCATTCCTGTCGTTTCTCAATATCTGCACTTAATGTCTCGCCTTGTCAAAACGTGATGATGTGAACAGAATTGATTTCCCCCCTAACAAACAACAAAAAAGCAATCCCTCCTTTGCAGAGGTGTAAAGCAGAGCTACCCTCCCCCTCATCTCCTCTCATCTCTCACAATCTCTCAAAGGGCCTCTTTCTGGGATGAGAGATGGCGAGAGGAAGGACAGCAGGGGGAAAGAAACGATTGCGCCGCAAGTCCATCTTCCTACAAACTGATCACTTAGCGCAATTAAATCTAATAAACAATAATAAGATTGAGCCTTGCAATGCACCACCAAATGCACAGCCACAACAATGATTGCAACAATAATGGAGCGCCAAGGTATTTAAGGATCCAATCCTGACTTAATTATGAGAAATTAAAATGGATTTAGCATCAGAATTAGCTTGATTTTATAGGTAATTAACGGCACGCCACTGTGGCGATATAAGGCAAGCGTTATAATCTCCGTGAGCGGCTAAATCAATTTGACTTGAACAACAGCAACCAATCAACGCGGAGCGGTGCAAACAGAAACAGCAGGTCCCGCAGATGCAAGGAGAGGGAGAATTTATGCTAATGGCTGAACTATGATTTATAAGATGTGTTCCAAGCGCTGGATTCGGAGTCACGTACACAAAAATATACGCCACAGCACCCAGCTGTCAGCGCATGCGGCTAATAGTGACTGGATGCAACGGCCCTTCAGGAGATAGTGTAGCTATAAACAGCTCTGCGGTTTTATGATTGCATGTGGCCTTCACACAGGAGCCTTCACATGTCAGCATCGTCTGGAAGGAGGGCAGGGCTGTATAATGGAGGGATGGAGTGCGTGCATTGGGTGGTGGCGTAATGGCCTGTGCCGCTTGGTATGTGGCCTTACATCATGCATATGTTTTGTGGAGTTTGTGTGTGTGTGTGTGTGTGTGTGTGTGTGTGTGTGTGTGTGTGTGTGTGTGTGTGCGCGCTGCGCGTGCATGCGATGGTGCTCGGTTACGCGTGCAGCAGTTTTACAGAAGGCTGCCAATACATGTGCCTATAGAAGTACGAGAGTGTGTTTGTGCTTGTGCATGTGTGTGTGTGTGTGTGTGTGTGCGTCACAGCCTCAAACTATTCAACCCCCCTGTGTGTCTCACTCCTGCCCCTTTACTCCCCTTCAACACACATGAGAAACACACGCACACACACACACACACACACACATAGTAACAGATGGCTGATACTAACTGAGATAATCCGCCAACAGAGTCATCAGCATGGATCAGTGGTAATCAGAGTGTGGACACAATGTCTCTTCTCCAGCCGTAATGGAAGGAGCGCCTGGCGCAAGTGAAGGGAAATGTATTATTCCCCGTGATGCCCTGACCCCATTCAAAGACACAGGGTGGCTCCCAGCTCTCTCTCTCTCTTTCTTTTTCCTCCCCTCACTGCGGCCCGACAAAGACTGTACCATCGCATGCTTCCGTAACATTCCCTCTCTCACTGGCCGCCTTTTATTGCGATCTGCAACTGTGTCAAACACAGGAGAAATGTCAACCTAGCAAATGTGTCATGGTGAAGGTTGCCGGTGAAGACGAGGACCGGAATGAGTTATCCGCCATTAGCGCTCCTTGTTTATTCAGTGTACGAGAGTCATTTGCTTTCCTTCTTTTTGTTTTCAGTTTTTTGCACTTTGCTCTGAACAAATGAATGGACTTGTTTTTATATTACCACTTCCAGTAAATAATGAGGATCTTTCTGAGAATTGACGGCATCTTGCATCCAGAAGCTCCAACGGTTACCAGGTGACAAACTGTCAGCTCTCATGAATCACTCATTACTACACACATGCATACACACACACACACACACACACACACAAACACACACACACACACACAGAAAGGTATTTTCAGTCGCAGTTGTGTTTGTGTAACTGCACTGACACTGACTCTGAATCAGCAACAACATTTCTTTCTATTTTTTTTCTGACCTTGCATAGCTGTTGCTCAGGCACACAGTTTGAACCTCTTTTTTTATGCTTGGATATGGCCGCGTGGGTGTGGCTGTTTTCGCGAACACGAGATGCGCATATGGATGTGGATGTTTGTACTTTGCATGCGTGTTGGCAATGAACGCTAACTGAGTAAGATCATCTTGCTTACAGCAGAGTGCACGCACAAGCTTGCTTGACCCCTTTTTCTCCTCCCTTCATCCCTCCCCCTCCCTGCACGCACATACACACACACACACACACACACAAAACACACACACCGTCAGCCAGGAAATGACATAACCAGGCGTCTTGGCAAAAGAATTAAGTGACAACCTTTGTCCAGAGTCAAACATCAATGTGAAGAACATTTAAAGAGACAGTATGGACTCTGTGATATCAGGCAACGCCACTGGTTGCAGAGTCTGAAAGGTCGTAACACACACAGACAGGATTTATTTTAGAGCTGTTGATTGATCATCGGGTCCCTTAAAAGGTCCAGAATTTGAGAAAAATGTCCAATCACAATTTGTCAAAAGGTGGTCATCAAATTGCGTCTTTTGTCAAATTAACAGTCCAAAACGCAAAGTTATTCGGTTTAATATTGCATAAGATGAGGAGAAAAGGCAAATCTTAACATTTGCGAGGCTGGGAACCAGGGAATGTTTGATACTTTTAATTAAAAATGACTTTACTTATTGGCTCGTCGCTCCAGCTCTGTTTTGCTTAACACTTTGTGACACTTTGGAAAAATGCCTTAGTGAAGTAAGATTCTGATTCATGAAATAAAAGATCTATGCTGAATCACGTGATATGAAATAGGATACTAGCGATACTGCGTGCGGGCCTCATAAACTGGCAGTGGATTAAGCCACGGCCTGAAAGGAGCACAAAGAGACAGCATGCCCGAGTGTGGCCTGTCTAGGTGACAACAACTCGAGTGACTCAGACCCCTCCCTCGGCTCGTCTACTGCCCAGTGACAGATGGCAGAGCAGGGCATGTAGGGGATGGGCACCATCTCTCACCCCGCCTCATCTCGCCTTGGCCGTGGTGCTGGCCACAGGTCTTATTACAGCCACACCACTGCCTGCCTGCCTGCCTGCCTTCTTGTAACACTGAAGCTTACCACACCAGAGCTGCTTACTGCCTGCCAGTGCAAAAAGGTAATGATACGGTCCTGTGTGTCGCAAATGGAAGAGCGTAGCGTCAGCATTGAAGAGTCTCCGGCTTGGTACTCGCTTGGCCCTGACGTGAAAACACGCGCGTGTGTATCCGTGTCGCTGTAAGAGGCTTTAGATAAAATATAAAAAGCAAACGGCTACGCCGCACGCATTCTGTATATTTTTTGAAATGACAAGAAATCAGCTCTCGCCAAATGGCTTTATTTGCAATACTGTAGATGCCAAAGGCTGGAATCAACACCCCTACTCACCATCCGTCTCTGCCGGGTTCCTAGTGACAATAATGTGATTTTGGGACATGGTGATGACTCGGTGGAGAGGAATAGGATAGGCTTGTCACTTGTATTTGATGTCAAACCTATGTGTGACAGAATAGTGTTACTCAGCTCAACCAGACATAGCACTACTCCCATTTCCTGGCCATAAATAGAAGAGAATGAGCCGGTGGTGAGTGTGTGTCTGCGTACGTGGGGTTACGTGCATCTGTGTGCACACAAGCACACGCGTGTGCGCGGTTCTAAGTATCATAAAGTAAGCTCAGTAAGAAAAAAATCCCCCATCTCTTATGCTCATTCGCATCTGCATCCAGCCAGAGCTAATTATTCTCCCCATGGTAACCTAGCAGGGTCTTCACATCAAAAAACCAGAAGTGTGCATCAGGCAATCATCCCTGATGAATCTGCCCTTCTCCCTCTGCTAGCCACTCACACTCATCTGCCAGTCTCACTGCTCATTATGTTTTTTCTGCAGACTGAACCAGATCTGCTCGCCACTGGCTGCGTGTGTCTACAAGAGTCCGTAATGACTTTGGAGCTGTTTGGAGGTGCAGAATAACACCGTCTTGATGCCTGAGAGAATATCACATACATTCATGCACACTCACACACTCATCAGATGCATCGGAGGCACGGTGAGCGGTAAGCCAATGCTGTTAAGGTTAATTACCATTTAGATTACAGACTGTATTATTTTACATTTGCACCGGTCCAATTTTCACAACACAGCTTCACTGTATGCAACACAATGCATGAGCCAAACTGATGATTTGCAAAAAATGTACCCTGAGGCCTTAAACATTGATCTTAGATACTAAGCGCTCAACTCACTTCACAAAATACTTCCCACGCAGGAACTCAAATTCCCAAGTATTCATCAAGTCATTTGCAGACGTTTGCAGAATTCTGCGGTACTAAATGAACTAAAAATGCATTTTTTAATCATGTCTTATTAATACCAGTGACATTGCCCAGATTGGTAGCACTACAGTACTGGAATTGCTGTAATACTACCTGTAATAGCTAGTCTTCTTTTTTGCATCTCAACGGACATATATATATATATATATATATATATATATATATTTCATGTATGCCTTGTACAAACTCCCTCAGATTAAATTGCTGGAACTAGATATCCCAAATGTGCAAAGTTATTCAAAGTAATGTTCACGTAATCTAAAAAGGTTCTCCACTACCACTTTTTGCTCAGTGCTTTATGTGATTAAAAAAACCTGTTCTCTGAAATGACTTGACAGCATGTAGTTTATCAGAAAATTCCTGAAATGACAACCATTAAAGACAGAAAATATTCCTTGTTTCATAAATAAATATTGTAAATACTATATAGTGTGTTATTTTGAACTCATATCGGGTGGAATCAAATTCCATAAAAGTGCTGATACAAAGCTTGGTTTACAATTGCTGAGTGTGATTTCCTGTTCAAATCTAAATAAGATACCCCCACTCTGCAAACTGCACATGTTTAAATAAATGCCGGAAATACAAAAATACATAAAACGGAATAACAGGAAATAGCATTGGTTATCAGGGAGTATCATGGAAAGCAAGAGAGAGGGAGAGGGAGAGGGGAGAGGGAGGGAATGAGCGCAGTACTCCAGATATGCATAATGCAAATGACATGCATGTCAAATGGCAATACAAACTGACAGTGACAGAACAATGGAATAGCCAGAGAGCGGCGAGCCTTGCTTGAGCAATTGTTGGAGCCCCCTCTGTCCATTTCCATGGGAAGGAACCATTTAGAGACTGTTCTGTTCGACTGAAACTTCCCTTGCTGGAGACAACTGACATCACTGTGCAAATGTGACAGAATTCTGATAAGTGGTGCGATGGCAGAAATAGCTTATTCATGACCACCCGTTAAAAGAGCCCAGTTTGATACTGTTCCCGACGCACATAATGTGGTGTTTAACGGGACAGCAGAAGGAGCACGTGCACAGTCACAGGCCCTACTTTGTGCTGCCCCCCCCCCCCCTCCCCCTCAGCCACACAAAGCTTCAGTAGCCATGTGGCCAAACACTGGCCAAACAAAGATATCCCCGAAATGTTCACAGATTGAACCTCTGCAATGCAACATATTATAATTATGGCCACCTTAAATAAAACAGTGAAACAAAAACAAAAACTCTCTTGGGGTGAACCAGTTATAAACAACTCCAAACAATGTCAGTTGTGAGGGTTGTTATGCATTTTCCTGGTTTCCTCTCCAAACGACAACAGACAGAAAAAGTAGTGTGAAGATGCCAACTTGGGCTCGCAGGCAGATCAAATGAATAATCAAATAATCATCGATAATGAAAAGCCCCATCATCCACCATAACATTTCAAAAGGCCTCGATTAATTGGCAGTGAATCATTGTGAAAGAAGTCTCCGAACAGGTGATCTTGCTCGTCATGTTTGCATCACCCCGAGCTCTCAGCAAACCGGGAAGAAAAAAATCTGTCACATTTGTTCTTTCCAGCGGTGCTCAACACAATTATAATAAATACTATCTGCTGAGTTTCCTGGTTCCTGCAACTTTCTGTGAAGTCGTCTCTTTTATCCGGCGAAATTGCAAAATGAAAAGGCCGCTCACTTCTCTGGCTTGATGTTGATGTGTTTATTATCTCTCCGGCGAACCCCCTCACCCCCTCACACCTTTCTCCCGTTTAGTCTCCCCTCTCACACTCTGCTTTAAATAAAACTTTTCCCGCTTTTGTGGAAATCAACATTAATAACCACTGCACGTAATGACTTCATTTAAGGACCCCGGCTTTCCTTCCAACACAAACAGGCCAAATTGATAAATGGCAAATGGAGGTAAACATGCACTTAACATGTGGCGGTACACAGAAAACACGTTAGGTGTTTACCGTGGGCGCACAGCGCCGCAGTGTTCCAATGCTCACATCAGATGACGGCCTTAAAAGCTGCGGAGTAGATTCTGAACAACAATCTGGCAACGTAAGCTGATGAGAGGAAAGAAATCCACGAGCATTAAACTCAATATGTCAATCAGTTGTATTCCTCTGTTCAAACGGGTGCTTTACTTAATGTTAAGCATGTGAAAATGACTGGCTGGAGGAGAATAGTGTTGTATTGACAGAGAGGGAGGCAAAGCAGCGGGCAGTCAGCCACTCTGTTCTGCTTCACTGCAACATGGGAGGGAGGCCAGCATGGACATACACACTCACACACACACACACGCACACGCACGCACACACGCACCCACACACACACACACACACACACACACACAGTGCAGCAGGTGAGGTGCCAGCACATCCCAGCGCTGCCATTTTTCAGTGTCTTGCTCAGGGAGAAAACGCTCTGACATTTTATGAAGCACTCTGCAGAAATCAGCAGCTTGTAATGGCGGCTGGACTGTCACTCCTTTCCACTCTTCGCACTCCCCCTATCTCCCGTCCTCACGCTTCTTTTAAGATACTATCTCCCCTCGATTAGCATAATCTAATCAATTTTTACAGAATTGGCTTTTAATTACAGAGGACAATCTCTTATTCTGACTCTGTTTTAAAGGCTTAAAATGTCTTTAGTAGGCGACTAAAGAAAAAAAAGGAGTAAAACGCCATTGAAAGGTTACAAAATGCTCCCCATCACACTCAAGTGAGAGAAATGACAACGATTGATGGCTAAAGGGTTTGAATGGCAGAATAATCTGGAACAAATACAAATAACTGAGGTTTTACTTTAAACTGCAGTTGTTGTTTTATTTCAGTTTTCTAGTCTTTGATTTGTTATGACATTATGAATCAGCAATCTAGTAAGCGATAGTAAAACCGTGCATTTAGACGTCCAAATCTGAAGGTAGTTGTTTGCTCACGTCTTTATCTGACCCTTGGAATCGTGGCTGATGATACGACTGAACGTGCTCACTGGAGAGGCCACATGATTAGAAAAACCCAGCTGTGAAATATGTCATCTGCATAAAGAAAGAAATGAACTGGGATCCATAACCATGATTGACTCTCTGGCATGTTGTTGTGCCTGACACTATGTTGAGCAATGATTAACAGCAAGTGACTCCACAGACCGCCGCTAGCACATTACCACAATGTTTAGATTAGCCAGCCCCTCATTGAAGCCATTACTGCTGCAGCTATAAGCTAACAGTCGTCTGAGGATGCCTGGACAGCCGGCAGCCTGTGGCCCAGACAATTTACAACGATGACAAAGCTTGGCAACTGTGCTCTAAACTTTCCCAAAAGTTTCACTGGGGGGGCCAGTGCGTTTTAGAATATCTCAGAATAGCATGCCCACAGGAAGAAGTGTGATTCAACTCGACATATGTGGGAAGTGTCAAGGCCAAATCTCTCAGTGTAGGCAACGCTATAAACCTTAAACTAAGCCGATTTCATTAACGTGACATTAGCATTTATAATAAGAAAAGGAGGGGAGGCCCTTGGGACATCTTTGTACCGTTACAAAAAGCTACACATACACATGCATTCCCACGCACAAACACACGGGTCCATGCATACATAAGCAGACACAAACACAATATTGGGCACTAATTAATATCCAAATTGCACAAGCGTACAGCAAAGCAAAGCGCGGAGGAGAGAGAAAGGTATTTGCCGAGGTTTCTGTGATGAAACATCCCAGCTAAGACTCGGTAAGCCAACTGTGACAAGTTAGCACATCTGATCAACCTTTGCTGATGAACTGAGCTGATAATTCCAGACATTCAATCCCATTCAGACAGAAAGTAGGGGAGGACGACGGTGTCGAGGGGGTTCTCGTCAACGATCTCATCACTTTATTTCAAAACTTGCCGGTGCACGTCCTGCGGTACACCCCGCACACCTCGCCTCTTCTCCGACAAAAACAACTGGCATAGATTACTTGTTCTCCCTTTTCCGACTCCGCGGAAGTCCCAGCAAGAGTCAACATGTTGATTTACTGGGTGACCGACTGTTGGGATTTCACTGTGTCAATATTGAACTGCACATTTCCAAATTGACTCAAAATAGCTGTAGGGCCTGACCAGCTGCCCTGTGTGATTAGTTTGACTGTTGTTCGTATGAGTCAGTGAAGTCCGGACCAGAAGATTATATTTCAACCAGCAGCGAGATAACACCCGATAGCGGTATTCATGGAAGAATGTGCCACTTGTGTGATTCCGTGTGAGTAACGTTCACCATGTGTTCAGATGATACACACATCCACAATAATGACAGAGTTTATCTTTATTTATTGTTGCGGATATTCCCAAGACCAGAGTTTTAAAAGGAGTATCGACTGACAAACGAAATGGTGCATAACAACCACGTCAGGTGAGGGATGTGAATTAGAGAAGGTTATGAATAAAACATAAACAGTGATATAAAGTATTTTAAACAAGGACCAGCAGCAAGGAATCACTTCATCAGTTTATCAAATATCTATATGTATTAAAACAGTTATTAGCCTTTTAGGTTTGTATCCAAAAGATTTCTCCGCTCTAATTTACTAGCTAAGCACTGAGATGCTCACTGACTTGAGTGACACGAAGCCTTGTAATGATGTTTGCTGCCCTCAATAATGGAAGTGGTCTATAATCACCGGGATAAAAGCTGCCTTGTCTGGATTCACAACACTACAAAACGGACCACTTTTGTGGAGGGGGTGACACGTGCAACGAAGGTCCTCGGGCCAGAATCAAACCGGAGATGTCGCGGATACTCGGACCACAAGGTCAGCCCCAAATGCAACGTGCCTTTTTCTCAATAAGCGTGTGATCGCGTTAATATAAGGTGCTGCTGAGAGATTTGTCTTTTCTGTTTTTCTGACAGTGGAGGAAATTTAGCTGTGTTGCGACTCGCCAAAAAATCCTTACAGCTGGCAAGCGTGTAACTAGAGCAAAGCCACTTTTCACTTGTTTCCAAATGTTTAGGTAATAAATTAAAGCAACGTGCCAATTCTGCACGCATCAGGAATGATAAACAGGCCACTATTACTCAGTTTAACTAGGGGCTTCACTGATCCGTACACTTGTTAAAATGTTTGTTTAAGCAGCTTTCTGTAGGTAGTGTGTTGAATTGGTCCTGTGTATGTGTGTGTGTGTGTGTGTGTGTGTGTGTGTGTGTGTGTGTGTGTGTGTGTGTGTGTGTGTGTGTGTGTATGTGTGTGTGTGCGTGAGTTTGCGTGTGTGAGTGTGTGTGTGTCTGACTGGGCTTCAAGTCAGTAAAATTCACAATTCAGTGAGGTGAGATTAAGACCATAGCTGTACAACGCGGTGGTCACCGCAGTCTGCCTCGAGGCGTGCATACTGTTGCTTTCACGCGGTGTGTTCCTCCTTTCTCTTGTTCTTGCTGCTCTGTCGTCGGGACATCTGGAACGAGCTGCTCCCAAAAGATTCATCGAGGGACGTTCGCAACGTGAAGACGTCACGGTCCGATATCCTTGCGTTCGTGTACCGGTGCCCCTCGTCTACCTTTTTCATCTTTGTGAAATGAGAGGTTCAGGAGGACATTACATCTGCTGGGATTTTTATTTTTCAACCAAATAATTGCCAGAGAAAGTGTTTTTTTATTCGCTGCAGTTCAATCTGTGATACAAATATGATACTTTAATATAGTAAATTAAGTGCTATAAATGGGGAGAGAGAAAAAAATCCTTCCACCAATCTTAGCAAGTATCAGCTTTCTGCTGCTCTATCCAGGGCACTTTTCTCTCCCCCCTTGGGGGCAAATGGAGAAGACCCTTTTAAAAGTCCAGCTGTGCCTTTAAAATAGTTTTGTCACACCAGTGATGGGGTACCTTTGAAATGCTGTGCAGAATATCCACAAAGTAGAGCTCCCTTTTTTTCCCTGTGACATTGCCCCATTTCCTGTGTTGCCACACTTCCTCTGTGTGATTTCGTATGAAAAGTCAAAATATTTGAGCCTCCATTGTTGGCTGTGTCAGGCCCAGCCTTGACATTACTGCACTGCAATCACACTCTCACAGGTGGATACTTGGATACGCACGCACACGCGCGCACACACACACACACACAGATTGTTAGACTGAGTGTCACCGCTGTGTCACAATCTCTTTTCAGGCAAAACTGTATCCACTGGCCCATCCTGCTGGATCCTAACACTTCCCTGTCGTTGAACCAATCACAAACCCCTATTTCTGTTACCTGATATTATTTAAGGTGGAGCTAAGTGGAGAAGGAGAATGGCTTTGGCTCTACGTGAATGTATGCTTGTGCTTGGTGTGTGCATCTGTGTCTGTGTCTGTGTCACGACGAGCAGATTCCTGGTGTGGTGAGGCTGAAACCGAAGCTGCCTGGGCCTGTTGTTGATAGCCGCGTCTCACCCACTCACTGCCCCAGAGGGAGTCGGGACCAGGACCACTGCTCAGGGTCTGTCTGTTCACACACATGAAACACAGGCTTGGATTTCATAGGGCTCAAATATGACTCATCCCAAGGAGGGGGTGGAGGAAGGCCCTCTCTGTTGTTTTGCAAAAATGCACACACACACACACACACATACACACGTGCACACACGCACACACACACACTCACATACACAGACACACACATTGCCTGCAATCATAGCTACATCACAGGCTCTGAGAGAGGACCTTGTGGTTCCGCACACCTGCCAAAGACAGATGTTAAGAATAAATCAGAGAGAAGCTCTGTGTGAAGAGTAGCTCGACACCGCCTTAACTCTACTAACTCACTACACTACTACCCTAACTGGAGAGCAAACAGCTGCAACAACACACGCCAGTGATGAAAGTAACAATAGCACGCATGTACCTGACATGCATACAGAGAGAGAGGGGGAGGCTGCATCGTGGTGGAAGAGCAAGGAGTCTTTTCCAGTTTCCGTCTCACAGGCTCTACTTGTATTTGTGTTCTTGTTTTTGAGCTCTGTTGCCGTGTAACCAGCTCCCATCCTCTGGAGCTGAGGTTTTTTTTAAGTGCAATTGTTCTGGAAGAAGCCGAAATCCTCCAACGACAGACAAACAAGTCACAACAAGGCTGAAAGCAGTGTGGGCGGTTTGGAGAGGAAGCTCTCTTTTTTTCCGCTGCTGACGAGGTGAATTTCACGATTACTACATTTAAATATAGCAGCACTGGGTTATGGACAATCAACACGCTCACAATGCCTGCCTTTTAAGTCGACGTGTTGCGCAATAACATACAAAACAAAGCTATTTAATGGGACTGTGACCTCTAAAAGCATAATTGAAGCACCAGCACAACATCATCCTACATCCTGTCAGTCAGTGTGGCACACTTCCTGGTTCCAGAGACCATGTGTCAAAAAAAAAAAAAGAAAACCCATATGCAGCCACAGAAGAGCGTAGCTTTAGTATATGCTAGCAGCCATGTCTATGGGCATCTTTTGTCACTTGTGAGTTTTTTTAGCCTTTGTCGTCTAACAGGCTGGGAGAGGCAAAGTGATCTGTGTGAGTGGTGTGTGTGTGTGTGTGTGTGTGTGTGTGTGTGTGTGTGTGTGTGTTGTCACAAACAGACATTCTTCACGCTTTGTGTCCCGGAAACAGGATAAAAAAGTGAGTTAACCAGCAGCGCACTGACATTATCTTTTTCTTTGCTGTCCTGGAATGCCAGCCTGCTGTGAAACTCTGAATATGTGACGTTCTGTCACACCACATAATGTTTCTATGTGTGTGTGTATGTGTGTGTGTGTGTGTGTGTGTGTGTGTCAACTCAGGAAAGAAATATCGAGTGTGGGTGTTTTGCTTTGCCTTCTAATACTTGATAAATCTTCAAATACCAGACACCATGATGCTCACGAGGACTATGAAATTATGTTGTTAGAAGAGGCCAAATCCAAAGAAAACGGGGCAACAAAAAAAAAGAAGCAAACAAACAGCTTGGAAATCAAACATGACGAATGTGTTGAGAAAGAAGGACAGTGGATTAAAGGGGAAAGAAACATTCTGATCCGAGAAAGTTTTCTCCTGTCCGTGCTTACAATCGCCGGGCAAAATAAAACCCAACTCTGGCCCTTGTGATGCCGATGAGTCTAACATCCATGACTCAAGAGGTCAGGCAGCCCATCCAAGCTGAGCATTGGGGGTTAAGAGGATGAAACCAAGTGTGAAATGTGAGAAGACAAGCCAACATGGTTTCTCAGGCAACAAATAGAAAGGCGACAAACATATCTCTGTGACTGCGAGGAACGTGAGGTATGTTAGGAATAAATGCTGTCACGTCATCCGTGATTCATATGAGAGCAAGATAGAAAGAGAATTAGAGTGGCTTTCTGAACTGGCTGAGTTTAGACATGTTAATCAGTAATAGCCGGTTGTACTTCAGATGGGAGTGTAAGCGCATTGGTGTGTGTGTGTGTGTGTGTGTGTGTGCGTGTGTGTGTGTGTGTTTCTGGCAAGTCCAACACCACTTGGACTTGTGCTGGTTGAGGCCGGAGAAAGCTCCAGACCAAGAGATAATCCATCTGGACTGTTTCCTTACAAAACATATGGAAAAATGCAGAAGCTTTTTTTTTCTTTTCTTTTTTCGCCCACAATAGCTATTAATATCTTGCACAGAACATTTGCTCATGTCCCACTAAGGACTGGAATTCCTGCTGAAACACAGTCATCTTGGAGGATTAGATAGAGGCGGTCAGGCATTTCCACGCACTCGCCATATGTACCCTGTGTGAGCAAGGATGAGCATATTCACATAAACATGCAGACTAATGGGCATCCACTCAACATATTCTTCTCTCTCTCTCTCTCCCTCTTTCTCTCTGCCTCTCTCTCTCTCTCTCTATCTCTCTCTATCTCTCAGCTTTAGGTGAATTGAAGTGACGTAATCTGAACCCTGAGACACGACATGACTAAGTCAGCTCAAGCCATTTAATAAGAGATAGCCTTTCTTTTCCGCTATGAGAAGAATTCACTCTAATATCAACATGGATCCCTAAATAATCACACCGATTACCTGGCAGGAATTGTTCACAGCGGCGCCAAAAACCTGTGTTAAAATGACAACGCTGTAAATTGTTTTAATTATAGCCGACGCAGATAAGAGCCTTTGGAAACATCAACCTTTTCTTCAAGCCCTCTGCAAGATCCAAACATACAGTATTCCCTGGAAAACACGGTTTGTTGTATGTGTGTATGAGGGTGAGTGTGTGTGTGTGTGTGTGTGCGCGCACGTGTGTGTGAATACAATATTCATTTTGCTGCAGGAGGACAATCTATGCATAACAATGAGAGGCGCTAATGAAATCAGCCATCAACCTGCGATACATACATATTAAAGCAGGACCTCAGAGTGTCATTCGCTTAGTGCATCATTTGTTCCCACTCTTTTTTTTTTTTTTCTCTGCCACCTGACCTTTAGAGTATACCCCCCCCCCCTTACTTCTTCACTCTAAAAATAGGACATGTACCTGCAGTACTGTGGCATTATGCATAACATGTGTGTGTGTGTGTGTGTGTGCGTGTGTCTGTGCAGGATTACGCCGACACAACAACACAAGTCAGAAATTCATACAGGATTGATTTGTGCACTGAGAGCAGAAAAATATGCTTTTTTAAATGTAGACAAATAATGATTGATTGTCCAAAGTTTAGGAGTCTAACAACTTGCTTTTAACAGATGACGTTACGCATTACAAGTGGTAACCACTGTCAGAGCTGTACCTTCACTATAATGTCATATCATCACAGCTGCCGGGGAGAGACGCTCCTCCCTTCCCTCTAAGCATGCTTTCCAGCTCCGGTCTCTGTCTCTCCCGCTCCCTCTCTCTCTATCTATCTATCTCTCTCTCTCTCTCTCTCTCTAACCCCCACCGCCTCCGCTGGCAGGGAAATGGATCCCTCCACCTGACAGTGGCCATTTTGAGCCTTCTCTCCTCTCCTCTCTACTCCAAGCTTCCTGGTAAACAATGGGAGAGGGATAATTGATCAAACAGCCAGGGAACCCTCCGAGCAGGGGAAGGTCACCGCCCGCCAGCCCAGCTCACTAAGGAGAGGAGGAAGGGAGGGGGGATATATGTGTGTCAATAAGTGTATGTGCATTATGTGTGTGTGTCTGTGTGTTTTGTGTGTGTGTGCGTGTGTGTGTACATGCGTGTGTGTTTTACCAACTGTGCAAGAAAAGAAAACAAGATAGATGTAGACAGACAGAAAGTGGTGTGGGTGTGTGTATAAGTGTGTGTTTGTGTGTGTGTCTGTGTGCTAGTGGGGGGAGGGGGGGGGGGGGTGTCTCTCTGACACTCTTGAGCTGCCATTTTTCTTCCCTGACAAAGACTCCATCTGCCACAGAGCCATTTGCTGCCTCCCGAGTCGGCAGAGCATTCCGCACGCCGTGTTCACCTTGATGTCACCTCTACACAGCTCACGCCTTGCTGACGCTGTACACACACACACACGCACAGACGCACTCACGCACGGTACGCACGCACGCAGGCACGCACGCACGCACACACACAGGCACGCGCGCATGCACACACACAACAACAACAACACACCTATTTTCCTCTCGTATATGCACGGATGTATATGCTCTCCCATTCGCAAACAAACACACACGTTCAGTATCTGTCATACATACACCTTCTCTCACATACACACAGACACACATTTTAAGTGTGTATGTGTCTAGGCAGCGGCCCTCCCTCTCCTCTGCATGGCTGATATCACTGTGCAACCATCAGCGCTGTGCATTGTGGGAGTGTCTGTTGGGGCAGAGAGACGCGACAGGGGCTGAGGGATTCACACGCCTCTGAAAGACAGCCAGAGGGAGAGAGCGAAAGAGAGAGAGAGAGAGGGAGGGAGAGGGAGGGAGAGAAGCAGGCGGGAGGGAGGCAGGGAAAGAGCGAGAGATACGGAGGGGGCCGGTAACTGGAAATGAGAGATGGCATTTTAAAGAGGAAGCTGAATTTCACCTGCAATTACCGTAGCTCCGGGGCACATGGCTCGGTTAAGAGACATTTCATTCCAAAGCCACCGCGTATAGCTGCCGCACTGAGCCCTGAGAGGCGCATAAAGAAGGAGGTAGAGGAAAAATAGAGCGGTTGAAAACTCTCCTCTGCCCAAGATGGCCCTCAGCAGATGCAGTGATGAAAGAGAGAAGGCAGCCAGGGATGTAACTGGTAAATGGAACCCAGTCGGAAAAAATAGAGAGGAGAGGAAAGGAAACAAGGACAGCTAAAGAGACAGAGGAAAGGAAAAAAAAGGGTATCTCATTCAGGAGGCCCCATTTCGGCCATCTGCACACCAGACCAGACAGCTGAACTGGGCCTCAGAGAGCACACAAACACACACACGCACACACACACACACACACACACACACACACACACACACACATACTGAACAAAGAGCAACTCAAATCCAATAAACACTCCTACAGTTAAGTACAGGAAAAGCTTGATGTGTTCAATGATTAATATCATTCTTCGTTCCTCTCTCTTTCGATGAAGCCTCACTCTTCCTCTCTCATCCTCTCTCTCTATCTTTCTCTCTCAGAACTCCAAATGGAGCCGTAATGGTTTCCCCGAGGCTCAATGTCCTGGCTAGTTTCACCAGGCACACTGCTGTGTTTCATAGAAGAAGTGTGACTGCACAAATACAGTAATGAGCCCTCACTGGGAGCTGGGGGCCTCCTGGCACTGCTAATGGCTCCTCTGGACTGCAGCTGTATCCAGGTTACAACCCGGCCTGGCCGACAGGCCCTGGGACACATAGGCCCAGTAGGGTCAAACGATTTCCAGCCACAGGCACACACATTGTAGTCAGAAAACCAGGTCCATAGCCGGCGATGTGTTCAGTGTGTGGGTTTTTTAAATAGGGGAGGAGGAAAGAAGATCTGGGGAAGAGGTTATGAGGGAGGGGGACAGGAAGCTGTGGAGGCAGTCAAGAGACAAGGGGCCGCGGTAGAAACAGAGACCATGGAATAAAGACAGTTGAAGAGATGTGGTTTGGCCATAAACACAGCCGATAGACCCAATAAACCTGGAGGCTCATAGGGCAACAGCTGCCGTCGGGTGAGAGTGGCGTGTTTGTCTGCGAGAGAGAGAGAGCGAGAGCGAGAGAGAGAGAGATAGAGAGATATGGTGTGTGGTTCAATTCAATTCCATTTTTTTTCAGTTCAGTTTATTTTGTATAGCTCAATATCACAAATTGGTCTGCTACTAATAGTCATATTAACAGATACAGTTCAACTTTAAGAAGTGTAAGCAACATTGTATATAACATGTGTACATTCAGTAAACACAGTGAACAGTGAATTCTGTGACGACCCACAATTATAAAATGTAAAATGCCAGCGCATACAAGCAGGTTTTAACCTTTAAACCCCATAAACCATGTGACGGATTTTCACTTAATCACGTGGCACAATGAAACCCGTCTACAGTTTTGTAATTGATGAAATCGCCCAGCAGTAGAAAATAATATCGAGTGAGCATGATGTGATCGCTCGGTTGGTAGATGTGTGCGTGGTAGCAAAGGCTTGACCGTGTCTTGTTTTCAAACCTGACAGTCAAATAGGCATTAGGGCTGAGTCCGAGGAGCTCAAATTGCAATCCGGTTTGTGCGGGGCTAAAAGGTTTGTGATGTATGGGGGGGGGGGGGAGGGTTTACAGGCCCACCTCCTTATGTTTCATAAATTACTGGCACGCAATCATGTTGCATTATGACACCCAAAACTCTGCATTGTGTGTCCAACATCTCCCCCCTACTACAACAAACACATTAACGTCACGCACACACACACACAGACACTCAGAGAGACCCACTCCCATTGTTGCCCTCTCTGGGAAAGCTCACAGCTTGGGTTCTTTAGCTCCTGTTTTGTCTGACCCTCCATTCAAAATGGCCCCCTCATGACCGTGCACATTATCGTCGGGGCAGGCAGGCCCCGAGCGGACTGAGGCTCCCTGGGTGCGAGCAGTGATTCATGGCACAAGGGTCTGCAAAAGAGCAGCCTCGCCCCACGCCGAAGCCCTTCACGGTGACAAGGAGGCGAGAGGCTGTTTGGCAACAGGGGTGAATGAAAAGTCTGGCGAGAGGACTGAACCCTGTTGAGACCAGGGAACGATCAGTGTCTTCTGTGTGTGTGTGTGTGTGTGTGTGTGTGTGTGTGTGTGTGTGTGTGTGTGTGTGTGTGTGTGTGTGTGTGTGTGTGTGTGTGTGTCTGTGTGTCTGTGTGAGAGAGACAGAGAGACTTGAATCGGTAAGACTGAACTAATGCTGGGAGTGTGTCTGTTGAATCTACAACGCTCCCTGTCCCGAGGACAAATCTCGCAGCAGCTTTTTAAACAATCTTAGCTCCGAGGCAAGTGCAAAGTACTAAATGTTTAGGCGTTATCTCTAACACTTCCCCAATCTAGCAGAGCAGCAGTTTAAAGGGCACTGGGAAGGGAAAGAGAAAAAGAAGACTGCGAGAAACAAAGAGGGCTCATGAATAAGAGCTGAAAAATGATAGTAGTTGCTGGGATTGATGAAGCCCTATTCAGCTCTTGTGACAGGCAGCGAGACACACAAATTCCATCCCCTCAGGCGAGAAGGTGTAATTTCCTCTTTCCACTGTCACAAGAGCCATGTAAAAGATTATCTGTGGCTCAATGACTGACTGCCGTAATGTACAACATGTATGCACAAATCTATCTATCTATCTATCTATCTATCTATCTATCTATCTATCTATCTATCTATCTATCTATCTATCTATCTATCTATCTATCTATCTATCTATCTATCTATCTATCTATCTATCTATCTGTCTGTCTGTCCTTCTATCCTTGCAGATCAAGACACTCAGAATAGAAACACTGGCATGCTGCGCCGTTGTAACACACGGTGGGATGCGGATGGAAATGCTGGCCCCACAGGACACACACACACACACACACACACACACACATAAAGAACGGACTGCTGTGGGGCTGACGCAAGACTATCTCTGTCTCACGTGTCTCTCCCCTACGGCCGCCCGCTGCTCCTGACCTTCGAGATGTTTTTCTCTCTCCTTCTCCCTCTCCCTTTATTCCTCTCTATTTCACACTCACACAACACGCACCCTCACTCACTCACTCACACGCTCACTCGCACACACGCACGCACACACACACACACACACACGCACGCACTCCTCCCCCCTTTTTTTTCTGCACACCTCCCAGCCACTCAGTACTTTGTCATTAAAAGGCATTGCATTTCAGTCTCGGATCAAGCAGATGGGGGCTGCGTAAGCATTGCTGCTCCTTCACGCAGCACCTTTGGCTTAAGCACCAGACAGTCCACATTCATTACGGCACCTCACTCTCCCCTTGAATGCTTGCGCACAAACACACACATGCGATACTTCCTGGAACCAGAGTATCAGCCCGGCTGCGGATGGCCGCTTCCCGAGGGTGCTGTGTAGCTCGGTTGTGTAACGCATATACGGTGTAGTTGAAAGACGCGCTCTGCCCAACGAGAACGCTAAACAGCAGACGAAAGGTATCGTGTCGAAAGCAGAGGAAGCGCCTCGGCGAGTCAATTCATACCCTGATATATTAATATATAGACCAATGGTGTCATGCCTTCTAGTGGCAAAACACTGACAAATATGCTCACATAAAGTTCAACAGGTTCATGTTACACACACACACACACACACACACACACACACACACACACACAAACACACACACGTGAATGTAACATCATTATATCTCCATGCCATTAGACCTACTCTTTCTTTTCAATTTTCCTCTCAACATTTGCATATTCCTTTGGGTGTTTGAGTTGAGCAGCTCTTTCCTTTTTCCTTCACTTGTCTTCCGAGCAACAAATGTCAGCTAATTACACCAGAGCTGTTTGGATGAGCTCCATCTTTCCCTGTGCTGTGCTCGTTCCTCTATGGGGCTGCAGGAAAAGTCAGGCAGCCAAGACACCAGTTAGGAACAGCCAGCGGTGGGGGATGATGTACAAGGCTACACCCCCACACCCCCCACCCAATCCACCACCCTTAAAATTGATTCCCCAAGAGAGGGCTCATCAATACTTATCACAAATGATACAACCGGCTCGCACCAAACCTGCGGGGGATATAAATATCATTCACGGCCAGAGATGAGGCAGAAACGGTTAGATAGAATCAGGTCTAGTAACGCACAAGGCCAAAAGAGCCACTCACGGGCGAAACGGGCATTTCAGTGAGCTCCTCCGCATTCTGTGAAGGAAACGCTTTATAAAAGATGCCCATTTGATCTGGTGACACACTAGCAGGCACAAGGCCATCAAGGCAGGAGAGAAAAGTGCAAGTCATTGTCTGTGCGTGGGACAACAAACTGCCACCTTGGTGAGTGTGTGTGTGTGTGTGTGTGTTTGTGTGTGTGTGTGTGTGTGTGTGTGTGTGAACTGAAGCCTTGAGGACGCAGCCGCGCCCCTGAGTGCTCACACAGAGACAGAGTGAAAAAGAAAGGACAGAAAAAAAGTGGCGAAACGCGATCCAAGATCCTAACCTGGACCCCTGTAAGTCCCAGTTAACAACCATTTACATTCAGCGCTGGCTCTGTACACATCGCAGAGTCAAAGGATGTTTATTAGGCGCGTACGTTTCAGACAAATATTCTGATTAGAATGGGAGAAATCTAATTAATTGCTTGATTCACTGAATGAACCCCGAATTTGTAATGCAATCATAACAACTCCTTTTCAAGGGGCTCTTGTTAAATTTAATTGGGGGGGAAAAAAAGAAAACATCCTCTTTCACTGAATGAATGAAAATCAAATTAGGCCTGAAAATTGAGGAGTCTGCAAGTTTCTTCTGCCGTGCCATAGAAAAGAAGAAAAAAAAACCTACTGTAAAAGCAGAAGTGTGCAACTATATATTTTAAAAAGTCACGCACCAACTATTTTGTAACACGCAGAGTACATACACCAGGGGCACCGGAGTGAAAGAGAGGTGACATGAATATTGTTAAGTATACTGTGTACTCACTGTTAGAGATGTCTTCAGCTCTTTGACATAACTGCTGTAACACCTGGAGAAAAAGCAAAAAGAGATCACTGTGGTTCAGGATAAAAGATACAGTCTGGCTGAATGAAATGTGTTTCCAGCATGCTTCCATTTCTATGATAATAAAACTGTTATGTGCAGTATATTAGTGCTGGAAGTTTCTCTTTTTCCTTCTGGGAACGGGGAACGAAGCCCTCTAAAACTACCTGGATATCAAACTCACAGTTACACAGCTTAGTATTTGAGGTTTCAGACACATCAAACAAAAAGTATAGTGACGTCTGAAACACAGCTGTGGCGGCACACACACACACACACACACACACACACACACACACACAAAGATAGGCACACACACAAAAAGTCTCTTTCTCCCCGAGCCCTTTCTTGCAAAACCTGTTTGTTAGAAATGGATCTCGACACTGGAGCTTTGAGTGTGAGGATATTTTCCCCAAACACAAGACAGTTCTTGCAGAGAACCAAGCCTTACCAACGTTCTCACGCCCATCTCTCCTGCATTGTCTCTAAAGCCCTCCTGTGCTCTTACAGCCACAGTCTAATCTGAGCAGCTCACCATAACAGACGCCACCCTGCTATGTCCATTAGGCTGCGTGCAGCAAGCAAACACGGCGGTTATTACCGTTTTTATCTATGTGCGCGCATTCTTCAATATCAACAAACGTCCGACTGACGCAAAACTCTCGGAGAAGAGTTTTCTGTGACAATGTCAGTTTGTGTCAGCATGTTTCAATGGCGTCAACAACAACAACAAAAAGGAAAGAGGACGGACAAACGTCTTCTCGTACGCTTGCACACAGACATAGGGAAGCAGGCTCTGATAGACATTTCCAGACACTAAACACACAAACAGTGTTATAGCGTGTGTGGGTAGCTATCTAACAAGGTTCTGTTGACAGTAAACACATCCATCTGGTCACAGGCAACAGAATCAAGTCTGGTGGGGACTTCATCCGCACGGATGTGGTCAACTAGTACCATTTTGTCATTTTGAATTCAGCGACCGAATCTTGCACATAGTTTAAAAGAGATGTCATTTTCACTGCTTTATTATTGTTTCTAATAGTTCCTGTAAATGTTCCTAGAACCTGTTTGAACGGATGCCACGGTAAGTGAGTGGATGCGCTGCGGTTAATTCCGTCTTTCTCGATGCCCTCCAGTCATGTCAAAGTCTGAGGCCCATAATGCAACGCACATCCGTCATTAGAGCTCAATTTATCATTGAGCAGAAATTACACGGACTGGCGGTGTTGATAATAATCACAGTGATCGAACTGCAATGGTTCCCTTCATTATCTACACTCTCAGACAGACGGACAAACCCACACACACACACACACACACACACACATATGCACAGACTACAGACGCACACAAATACTTTGATAACTCATAATGATAACAGAGAGCCAGGTAGGCTGAATTCATCTTCAGCTTTTTCATAAAAGCCTATTAGTGGATGATTAAAGGATCTCTGCTCATAGGGCCCCAGCACAGAAAATGATTTGCCAGCCACGAGGCAGGTGAATTACACTGGATAAGAAAGCCAGTGCTGTCTGCCATCATTTGCCTGACTGAGAGTCAGGCTGTTAGTCTATTAACCTCATTTTACTGTGAGATCTTAGCAGTTTTAGATCAATGGCAGAAATCAAATATCACAAAACACACACTTTTCTTTACTAATGCTCTTCTTCAACTGTACTGTCCTCGCGAATCATGTCAGCGTCATCATTTTTGATTTTGATTTTCAATTATGAAAGATTGTTTTTCAATTAATCATTTGGGTTGTAAAACATCAAAACGTGCCTTTTAAAAACCCGAGTCGAATCGCCTGTTTTGTCCTCACAACTCGTGTCTGCGCAAGCAAAGGGAAGATGTACCGAAGGATTCATTTAATTGGGGAGGATATATGTAATCACGTTACACAAAGCTATTTGTTACTGCCTATAACAAACAAAGTGTTACATCAAATGACGGCCCCAAGCCATGTTAGTGAACTTATTGCTTTCTGAGTAACAATAAAAAATGTAATTTGTTATTATAGCCGTCATTACTTAGTGATTTCCATCTAATTAGCTTGAGAAGCAAAACAAACAAACAAACAGAAAAATAGGAACTCTCTGCAAAGTTAGAATTACCTGCATTTACACTCCAGGCATGCTCACACATGGACAGTATGCCACACAACTGTTGTGACGTCTGTCTAAATTGTCTCGTTTGGTTTCCCTAATCTGAAGTAACGCCCGGTGCCTCAGCCACACACAGCGGCTCTCGGGCCTCTGCGCAGGGTTAAATACAAGGGTCAGACTTTTGTAACAGCCACAGAAGGAGAGAAAGACAAAGAGAAAAGAAGAAAGAGACAAACATAATCGGTCACCGTGTTTCATGTGAGCCTCCTCTACCAAAAACCTTGGTTGCTGTTTGAGCAAGGAAAACAAGTGTACTCTGAAAATACACACATTGAGATTGGCCTAAAATCCCTCGCTTTTTAATATTTGATGCCTTGTTAGAAGAGTGACACCGGTGAGGTGTGTGTCTCTGTTGTCTCTGTTGATCTCTGGCACACTGGGCCCTGTGGGAGTTGAGCTAGTGAGACTTGGCCGCAGACATTTTCCTGAAGCCCCCAGAACAAAACAGGCAAGTCTTGACAGTCTGTCCGCCACCGAGTCATCACACAATCAGTTGCAGGAAACCAATCCCTAAATAGCAGTGATTCATCTCTTCATCACACACAATGCCAGTACACAGTGCACAAAGAAGCTCTCTCTTCCTCCCTCTCTCCGTCTCTCTCTCTCTCTCTGTCTTACCCTATCTTTCTCAACCCCCTTCCCCCCAGTGTGGTCTCTCGTGCTGCTTAAAAATAAGTGCTTCTCCCAGCTTTCTTTGCCCGGTGATTTACTGGCAGTGTTTAACTGCAGGGCAGCATCTTTTATTGTTACACGATCTGGAGCTGAAAGCTGACTGAAAATGGAATCTCTGTGCAACCACCTTTGTATGTGAGTAAGTGTATGTTCAGGGCGAAGTAGGGAGCGGGTGGAGGAATAAAGAACTTGTGTGAGAAACGTTTGTCTAAGTGCAATTCAAATCCTCCAGGCCTCTCTGTGCTTGTGCTGTGTGTGTGTGTGTGCGTGTGTTTGTCATTCCACTAAATGGTTTCTTCCTTGACTTGATAGAGCAAGTCCCATCTCAAGGGAACAGATAACCCACACACACAAAGTAAAGCGCTCTGAGACTGGCGAAAAGCTCAGAACATTAGTGTGATCCATTTGTGAGAGGTAGAATATATAAATATATATATATGAAATAACAGGCACAATTGTGTGCGTCTGTCTTTTTTGTGCCTGTGTATGTACACATGTTTTTGTGTTGCCATGATAACTCTTGTCATAGTGGCAGAGAGCCTGTTGTAGCATTAGCCAATCTACTTCCTTCCTGTGCTTTTCTTCCGAGATAAATCTCATTCAGATGTGCGGTCGACCTGGCCTCGCTGGCGACTGTCCACAGTCGCATTTGGAACAACGACGCCAGTCCGTTATGTGACCGGATCACCAGCGGATAGTCGGGCTAGCACGGGCCCGCTCAACAGGTTCGGTGTATCATTACAGCCTTGATTATCCATCAAGATGACGTGTGAAGGTCGGTGTAGCCCGTGACCAACACAGCTGTCAAGTCTCCTCCTAGCAACCTTTTGGCTAACTGGCCTTCCAAAACACTCAGCACAAAACATGTTTAAGTGGGGAGCACAGGGGTCAAGGCCAACAGAACATGCCTGTGACCGGCGACGCGCTCGCATCGTGATATGATTAACCCTCCACAGAATAACACAAGATGTGGCGAAGAGGCCAATCGGAGCTGAATCGGTGTAATGACAACGAAACGGTTGGCATGCACCGCGATGAAAAAACATTGTGACGTCTATTAGTATTGGTTTTCAAGATTTTATTCAACACCTAACACGGCCGCAATTTAAAACGACTACCAGCTCTGCTGTGTAGAGGAAAGTGCTACAGTGGATCTGTGTGGAGAGCAGATGTGAATCCACTTTGATTTCAATGCCTGTGTGTGTGTGTGTGTGTGTGTGCGCGTGTGCAGTTTCTATTAAATGGATCTGCTGTCTCCTTGATCAAGGGAGTCAATAAAGGGCCAGTACTGTCAAACCCTCAGGGGTAAATGTGTATGCACACACGTGTCTGTGTGTGTGTGTGTGTGTGTGTGTGTGTGTGTGTGCGTGTGTGTGTGTGCGTGTGTGTGTGTGTTATGGTCAGAATTTGAAGTACTCTGACAGGTGAGTGATTGAGTGCTTTCATTTCCCTCCAGCGACAACATGACATGCACACACAAACACACACATAGTATACACACACACACACACACACACACACAGTGGAGGATGGTGAGGGAGAGAAAAAGAGAGAGAGAGAGAGAGCAGGAGAGAGCTGTTGTTTCCTAAAGGATGCTGCTCCTGCCTGCATTCTTAAATTAGCTCTAAATGTTTGGATTACACACGGGAGCTCTCACAGAGGATTTAGCAACCATAGCCTGGAGGATGTGTGGATGTTTCCATCTACATCCAAACGCACACACACACGCGCACACACACACATCCAAACGCACACACACAGTGTGTTCATACAGATCACAAACATATGTCACTCAATTATCACTCACTATATGCTGTGAAGCCTTGACAACATAACATGAATCGCATCTATCTGAGTCAGATAAAAGATGGCGAGATTTAAAAGCAACATGCAGCTCTAAATGGTTGTAAACACACTTTCATTCACCAGGTTTATGCTATGGCTTGGGGGGGGGGGCAGTATTTTCACATTACACTTATTTTAAGAGTGCAGTGTTGGCTTCTGGGTGGGGGGGAGGAGGATAGGATATGCTCGCTGACATAGAGACAAGGGAGAGAAAGGAGGAGAGAAAGAGAAGGGGAATGAGGGAGGTCAGCGCCCCCGGTCTCAGATAAAGGCCCTCTCCCTCCCTTCTGCCTCGGCTTTCGAAGCCCCTGCCAGGATCGAGAGGCGTCTCACGTTACAGCTGTCTCTCAGTGTCATCGTTCAGAAAGAGAGAGAGAGAGAGCACAAGCGCAAGGGAGCGAGAGACAGACAAGAGGGTGAGAGAGACAGACAGACAGAGAGAGGGGGAGAAGAGGGACAATGCCAAAGACCGAGCAGGGCTAGGCTTTTCATAACAGGACAAGAGGAAAAACAACAACAGCAGCAGGTTCGACTGGGTGAGGAGGAAGCCCTCGCGGTTTGGCTGCCTCGTGGTGCTTTTCAATAAGAAAAGTCAGTGCAACATCCATTTCCACTACAATGTGGGGGAGCGTTTTGAAATCGCTGCAATGTGCTTTGACCTTTTCAAGACAAATTATTTTTAAAGTGTAGTGTGTGTACGGGGCTAGTCAGATCATTTCCTCCACACCATCTGGGACTAAAGGGACACTTAGGAGAGAAAAGAAAGGGTGAATAAATGTTTCAATACCTTGTTTTGTGTGCAGTAAGAACACACACAGAGAGAGAGAGAGAGAGAGAGAGAGAGAGAGCAAACACACTACACTCAGAGCGACATGGCGACGGCTGTAAGACTGCGTGCTGCAGGGCTTTTGTGGATTAGACGCCGTTGAGTCGCCTCTCCACACATGAGTATCCATTTTTGTACGTCAAAATGCTAAAAACAGCAGCTAGTCCCAAGTCCAGTAATGACTAATCCCAAGGACTGCTAGCGTTTCAGCCTGCGCTGCTAACAAGGTGAGGCCATGTGGGTCAGCACTAGTTACATTTAGATTGAATGCTTATTTCTTCTATCTTTTCCGTGACTTGTTTCTAAATAAAGGAGGCTCATGAATTCCAGATAAAAACTTTGTGAAGGGGAAGGGTGCTGTCTATGCAATGTATCACTCCAAAAACAGTAGCGCTTACATAGCCGACACAGCGAGTGCTGATTGTACTGGTGTGCTTTACATAAAACATTGTTCTGAGCAAACACACGTATAGCCACTGCACAGCTCAAACCTGCTATCCTATTTGTCCGCCCCCCCCCCCCCCCCCCCCCCCACCACCACCACCACCATCCTCGTCACTTCTCATGGCGCTCCGTAAGAGTTAAATATTTAAAATTCTGGCTTAGCTTGGAGCAGGCTTTGCCAGCGCAGCTAAAATAAAAAAGCCTTTGTGTCAGGAGTGACCAGATTTTAAATGCTGAAGAAGATCAATAAATGGGGGCTGTCGAGGCGCAATCTCATGCATTTGTGGGTGTATGTGTGTGTGTGTCCTGTCCCTATGCGTAAACGTTTTGACAGCAAGTGTTTGTACGTGTGTGTGTGTGTGTGAGTGTAGATGTTTGTGTCTATGTGCGTCTTAACACCCACTAAGGCTCACAGCTCCCCTGCCTACTCCAAGCTATTCTATAGTACCATCAAGAACCCCACTGACCCAGGAGGTTTTCTCTACACCAATAGAGAAAACCAATATCGTTCCCGTCCCCACATCCTAAAAACCTTCTTCCTATTTCTTTTCCATTCCCGGTATCCTTTTTTCCATCCGAGCGCAGCCAGCACTGGAGAACCGTGGAGAAAAGTGTAAATACAGGCCCCCTGCTACAGATTGAGAACGTCAAGGTGGGGTAAACATCAAATAGCAGGTTTCCATAATGAAGTTCTTCCCGAAACAAAGCGATGGACCCTAGACGATATGGACAGGGATGGACAGAGATGACAGGAAACATTTTCTTTGGGTTTTCTTCGGAAAAAAGCATCATGTTTATGCTGTTCCGCTCCAGCCTATTTCAGCTAATGTTAAGAGCCCCTACATTTCTCCATTTCATGAAGCCAAATAACACTCATGTTAGTTCTTTTCAAGAGAAGAAATCCTTTCATAATGTTGCCATACTTTCTTCTTGTTGTTGTTTCATGTCACTCTTGGTTTTATGAAGACCACATTAAATGGATGCTTTCAGCTCACGTGAAGTGATAGACCATCTTCTTTACCACGTGATTGTGTGATGGAGGCAAACAGCAAATTATGCAGACTCGTATGCATGCTGTTCCACGGCTGCACAAGACAAGAAGTACATCTGTATTTTTGCCCTCCACGCTGATGTTGAAAAACAAAAACAACCTTGAAGTGGAAAAATCATCGGGACCTTTTGAGACTTCATTAAAAGAAACTAGCCTGGACTTTCCAAACAAGGCATCCCTTTGGAGGGGAAAATCAACCTTTGCACCTTGCTGGTGGAAAAAAAAAAAAAAAAAAAACAGGCATCCAAACGAGACAGAGCGAGCACAAACAACCTTGACTTTCATCAAGGAAATTCTCACATTGAATGATAAATAGAGGCCCAGGGGACGAGCAGCGAAGAAGCAGCTTATCGCCTTTCCCTCCCAAATTTGGCCGCTCTGTCTCCTGTCTCCTGAAAGTCAACGCGGGGTGACCCACTTGCACTTTACACTGCTTATTGTTTGGTGATTAATCCACCGTATGTAATCCACGCAGAAATGTACAGACAACTAAAACGGGTGTTGATTTGTTTAGGCTTAATTAACAGTTGAGATTGTTCATTTCTTACAACAGGGGGGCTTATGTGTCCTATCTCATTAGCTCTGCTTTTCAAAACGCAGATGCATTTCTCATTATACAGACACGCGGGCAGACAGTTCTGCTCAAATCTAGCCCGAATATTTAAAGAGGCTCGCGTTAAAAAGCGCCCGTCACCGAGCATGCACTTTAGACAATGATTGGTGCACCCTGATGATTATCGGGACATCCAGCAAACCTGTGGCGTTACCGAAATAGCACGGTAACATAAGGTTAGGTAGATGATCTGAGAGCTAACCAACTTTCCTGCTGAGAGGACATTAACCTGCGAGGCCATGAAAACACGTACCAATACGTGAGCTGCCTGCATGGGCCCGTAACAACACACAGCCGCGGCAACAGTGGGGGCAAAACAGACGCACAGCAGCAGCACCGATTTGATCTGTGACAATAAGAGGCATGATCAGTCTAATGCCTGGAAGCTTTTAGGGCTTTCGCTCAAATGTGGCTTCTTCTCGAAGGACCATTACCTCTTATAGGATTAATGTCGACTTGAACAAACATCCGTTTCAAGTCCTCCATTTCTTGGCGCATTATTTCATTTGTCATTGTCGTTTTCTGTGCGTGTATGAACATTTATATGTGAATGGCTGACCGATGGTCAGCAAGGGATGAGGAATTATGATCAGGAGTCTGTCTAACATTAGTTCCTGAATCATTTGGTTAACACGGAGCAGACCTCTACTTCCTCTCTGAACTTCTCAGCTCTGTGTCAGCGCTAGCATGCAGAGATTTGACAGGGTTCCCAGATGGCCATTATTATCAATAGACTGTTTGTAGGTTTAATTAATCTCTGTCTAAAAACTAAATACTTATAAAAATGGCATGGGATATTAAGGATAGGAGTTATACACAGGCTTTATATAGCACTACCATAACAAAAAAAAAGTAAAATAGTTTTTTATGAGTGTTGTAATGACAGAGTTATTATGTTATTTCTTGTCAAATTTTGCTGACACTTTTATCCAAAGTGACTTCATACACCGTAGACACAGCTACGGGGGAGCAAGTCATGGTTAAGTATCGTGCTCAAGGGCACATCGACTAGGGCTGTGAGCGGGGATCAAACCGCCGATCCTCTGATTGAAAGAGGGACCTGCTAACCACTGACCCACAGTCTACCCCGCAAAACCCAGCACTGTGGTTCAGGGTCAAGTCAGTGATTGGCTTAATTAGCAGCAAACTCACACTGTAAGGAATTTACAATATTGAAATATTACTTCAAATATACTTGTTTCCATAACTGAGCGTTCCTATGGTTATGGTTGCCAACGCTGATACCGATATGGACACATACCTGTGAGTTTAAAGTAACCTGTCCTATAAGTGTGATCCTGTACACATGCAAACTCTTCACAAAACGCTGCTTTATTAATTCATGTCCTAATTTAATAACACTAAAAGTTTCTGAAATTAGTCAAGAGGATTGCCACGTTTTTGGTATCGCATTTTGTTATTTACTCCTTTTCATTCTGCAGCAGGTGAACACTTAAGTGGCGACACTGAGTGGAAACAAGTTTTGGTTGACATAATGTAGGGTTGAGCACTACCTAATTGTAACAAAAGTCGATGATGATGAGAAAGTGCTAGTCAACGTGTCATGTAATAGAAATGGCGTGTTATGACATAAATAAAGTGAACACTAATAATGCACGTGTATTTGAGCGACATGTAATTCACACGCATGAAACCTTCATTTTGTGATACCCCTCCCAGTGCAAAGTGACATTGTAACATGCTGATGACTTGATCGATATGCCCACATTGTGCACACCCAAATCTCACTTCACTTAATTTACAACACAAACTATGGGTTTCCTCCACAGAGGAACAAAAAAATAGCCCCATATTCAATAGAAAAGGATTATAGAGAATATAGCCATGTGTGCACATGGGATTGTCTTCTCAAAAGCTGTCCAAGTTCTGTCAGATTGAGCACCCCCAGACACAGAGCTCGTGAACCTAATTTCACCTAATCAGCTTAGTCAATAGCAACCGTTTGCTGTGACTTTGGTAGACATGCAAATAGGGCTTAACTATGTCTATCCTTAATTCCTGAATGTTCAAGTCAAGCGGAAGTCCTCCTTTATCTCTTCAAAAACAACAGTTCCAATTTGAGAGAGAAACAGAGAGAGAGAGAGAGAGAGAGAGAGAGAGGGGGGGGATGAAACTCAAGCCCAGAGTTGATGTTTTGTATTTATTTTTTTGGGGCCTGGCAAGGAGAGACATCTCTGATTTGAGTGTACTTTAGGTAGCACAGTGTGGTTTCATTTCAAACCAACATGGCAAACAAACTGACAGATTTGTTCCCCTTTCTTCACTTTTGCTCTTGCTCACTCTTTTCTCTCACACGTTATGGGGAAACACGTTGCACAAATATATAAGCATGCCTTGTGTTGGTTTGAAACTGCAGCTCACACGCTCTCTCACACACACACACACACACACACACACACACACATGAAGACAACGCATTCTCAAACCAATCTGCACAAAAAATGACAGCAACAACAGATAGATATAATAGTGGTGGAAAACTGCGAGACACTGTTCCGTTTCAATTCACTGATAGCACTAATGGCTTCTTAGCAGCTCCATGAAATCAAGCAGCTGTCATATCGATGCATCAGCAGCGAGAGGAGGGAGAGCCATCCCCATAAGGACAGAGGCACCGCGCCTTCATGTTTGGCTAAACATCTGCTCCTCTGCACTCCAGCTTTGCAGCAATAAACGGGCAAACAAAAGAGGTGGGAGGTGAAATGATCAGATTTTCCATTTCAAAGCATTTGTTCGGCGTGTTTTCTTCCCCCCCCCACACACGTCCTCTTTCCTGCACTGCTTTACAGGACATGGGGGAAGAAAGTGCAACTAACTGTGAGGGACAGAGCAAATGCAGGGGGATAAAATAACACCTTTTTGTGAGACGGGTGACAGAAATTAAACAAGGTCACCGTTTTTTTCGAGAGTCCCCCGTCAGCACGGTTGCCAACCAGTGTTTTGGCTTCAGTCAGGGGTGATTAAAACGGTGTTTGTGCGATGGCGAGAGATGCATGTGCGAGTGTGCATGTCTTAAAACATGTCAGTCAGGGAATCTATGATCCATTCAACACAAGTACACCAATAAAGGTTTCTGTAAAGGGCAATAAATACATTTTTAATCACATTATTATTTCAAACCACTCCGCGATTCAAAGGATGGCTAATCACTTGTTATTTGGCAGTGACATCCAGTTACATTTCATTTGGACTGTTCTTCTCCTAATAGGATTCCTGGTAATTAATTTCCTTCCTTCCTTTCCTCCTCCCTTCTTCCCTTCATTCATTCATTCATGTTCAGTTGCAAAGACAAACATGAGGCAGCACCGAGTAAACTTTCAAATCTCATTTAGCAACATATACGCTCAAAAAGAAATGGCACAAATGCTTTTATTTTGTATTTATTTTTATTGCCGCTGTACCAGCATGTCCACCTGTCTCTCTCCAAACGCACGGTGCTGACATGTCACACTACGTCACTTTAAATCAGCTTTCTTTTTAAAGCAAAACGTCTCGAGCACGAACACAAACTGCCCCCCCTCTTCTCAGATAAAACTGCCTTCCAATCTACGCTGACAATCTATTAACCACCTTCATGGTGGCCCCAAAAACCACAAGCGGGACGCAATCTTACGTCTCTCGGTTTTTTTTTAATATGAAGTCTAAAACTTTAGTATAAACTTGCGACAAAAAAAACAACAACCGTGTATCCATTTCCTTTTAAAGTAGCCCGTGTGTTTGTGTGAGGGAGATAGTTAAGGGGGGGGGGAGGTAGGTAGGGGTGCTTAGGGGACGAATTTAAAATAACCAAGATGGCGAGAGGCTTGTTGTTTTGGAAGGGGCAGAAAAAAATGGAGGATATTGTAATATACACAAAGGGATACATTTCAACAACCCGGCCGAGCGGCTGCTAGCTCGCCTCTCGGTTTGAGGAAGTGACCGCGAGAGCAGCTCCGCGGCGGACTCGGCCGGCAATAGGACGAGCAACGCGGAAAGCTCTCAAACTCTCTGCGGGGAAAAAACGTACGAATAATACAGCTCGCGTCCAGAGTTAGGGGGATATTTATGTGTGGGTCGCTAATTGTTTTTATTCTCGCGTCGAGGGGACTATTAAACCGGACGCCTTTCTTGTAACGGACGAGCAAGCGAGCACCGACGGCGGTCCAGCGCCTCTTCCGCGTGCTCGGTAACGTTCTTCTTCACGGTGACGGCGTTGCATCCAGCACCGGGATATATACACGCGACCAACACCGCCAATCACACGGTTGATAAACAAAAAAAGAGAAGGAGAAAAAAAAAAGGCAGAACAGACACAAACAGCATGAAACGCGTCAAAAGTTTCATTTCTCGACATTTTTTTAAAACAAGTTATCAAATGAGAGCGAGAGAAAGAAGAAGAAGGAAAAAAGGGAGAGAGAGGGACACAAAGACGATTCCCACTATCAGGTCACCACTCAGAAGAGGAGGAAGGAAGAAGAAGAAGAAGAGAGGGGAGAAAAAAAACACTGTTTTCTATATTAAAGAGCACGAAAAACAAGTTTACACGTTCGAGCAAATGAAAACACACGACCGGGAGAATTACGGCGTAACACGAGCAACTATCTACGAACCCGTTTAACACACAAACTGCGAGAGAGAGAGAGAGAAAAAGAAAGAAGCGAAGAAAGTAGAGACGAAGCTCGAGCTCTACGCAGCCCGTCGCTCGCGCTGTGATGAGGGGAAAACAGCGTCAGTGAAATAAAACACTTACCTTTTTTTAGTTTCGACACTTTACTTATTTCCAACGTGGGCTTTTAGTTCAACTGTCACTTCGGGTTCGGTCTTCTTCGCGACTCTTTTTTCCCTTGGTCGGTTTTGGTTATGAAAGAGAGGTCGGGGACGAATGATAAAGAAGGGAATTGGGCAGTAATTGAGTCTCGGTGTGTGAGTGAGTGTGTGAGTGAGTGTGTGTGTTAGTTACTAACAGCAGATTGAAGGAGACTCTTCTCAAGGTTTATTCAGCTCCACTTCAAGCAACCGACCTGACGTCAGCTCACTACTGCCACACAAAGAAAACTTATTATTTGTGCAGCGGCCGCAGTCGTCGAGGGATACAGTTATTGACCGTTATGACTTTAAAATGCGACATTGGCATTAGGGATGTAGCGGTAACTTTATGTATCTTGTCGTTAGGGGCGTCTTAAAGCGCACGGACCTATGGCGATTATCGGCCACTAGTGTAAACAGATAACGTAATAAATAGGGCTGCGTTTACAATATTAATAATATATATATATTTTTTAAATGTTTAAAAAAAAATAAGAATTTCAGTTTTGCTCTTCTAAAAGATACAACTTTAATGTAACTTTGGTCAGTCGGATTAAATATGTTTTGTGTCGATTATGGTTTGAATGAATGCCTTTAAGGGGGGATTTACAGAAACGACATCGCATTATACCTGCATGCAGCGTAGCCTTCAGTCCTCTTTCAGACAACACCGCTTGATTCTGTTTTCTTTATGGATTCATTTTTTTAATAGAGTTACATGAAATTAGGTTGCATTCAGTATTCGTACAACCTGGTACCAGAGAATATTTGCATTTCTGTTTGTTAAATGACTTAATCGATTAAACATCGTGATGGTTTATATTAGGAAACTGATGGCTCTGCCAGGTGAAGTTGGACTCAGGTGGAATCATCAGTGATTAAATCATTTTTTTGAATGGCTGATTGTAATATTATCATTCACGCACTAGCTCCTATATGTACAGTCATTATTTGTTTAATGAGTTCTATCCAGCTATGTATCTTAATTCGAAATGTACAACTTGTATGCACAAATCCATCTATCTACATATCTACCTATCCATCCATCCATCCATATATCTATTCATTTATCCATCTATCTAAATTACAGTCATTTCTCAATACTCAGTCTCTAAAATTCCTTGTGTGTCTCACTATTAACTGACCAAATGATGATCCCTCAGAAGACGATACATGATCAAACAAAAACAAATGAGTTCCACACAGGATCTAATTTAGAAGGCATTTGCCAAACAAAAAGAGAAATGGGACAGATCTTCCTCGGGATAGGATCAATACATTGCCTGGCAAAGAAAGCCATCTGTGCCTATAATTGTATGCTTTACCTCCTCTTCTGAACACACAATAAGCAACAGGCTGAAAGCAGGCCCTCTGACCCAGACTGGGTTTCCAGACGGGGGAAGATTATTTCATTCAACTGGAAAACAACAAGGGGGTGGGGTGGTGGGGAGTTTTTTTTATTTTTTTGCAGATGGAGTGGGCAACTGTTCTTATACGCCCCACCCTGCTGATGACTAGGATGGGTCACAGAGCCAGAGCCAACTGGTGTGTGTCTCTCTACACGTCACCCCTGCTTGTATCCATTTCAACGCATATTATACTGGATTAACAAACAGTTTGCTGTTAGTTTATACACACCTCATAAATCATACGCAAACAATGAACTCATTGCTAGCGGCGTGATGGAGTGTTGGTTTACAGGCACATTCATATGAATGCTTCATAAACATTATGAATGACCATAAATGTATCCTGTCTCTTCCTCTCCGCCGTTATGTCACAGCCTCCCAAAAGTGTCAACCTGACACTTTTGATGTCACTGCAAGAATTGCAAAGATGTTACTCCAAAATCATTTTTATGTATAAAAAAAGGGGGGGGGGGGGGGGGGAGGTGCTGGTGGGGTGTGGAGTCTGATAAAACATTCATGATCACCCGAGTTTGGAGGATGGACACAGAACCCCTTATTCAGCTTGTGGTGTGCAGTTAAAGCCATTTTATAAGCTTGCTCTCCATGTTCTTTGGTCATTGATTTTCTTCTCTGCCCCTTTCCATTACCTGTTGAGATGGGGGGTTTTGCTCTTCTTCAAACACGCACACACACACACACACACACACACACACACACACACGCACACACACACACACACACACACAATCCTCTCAATCTGTCTCTCTAGCCACTGGCACCCTGGTGTATTTCTTCATCTCCTTCGCCTCTCGTAGCAGGAATGACAGGCCATGAGGAATGACAGTGGCTCTGTTTGTCATACAGTAGCAGCAAGAAGCAAGGATTTTTTAATTGCATTGGAGAATCTTCATTAAAGAGAGCACATGGGGGCGGGGATTTGGGGAGAGGGCGGCGTCGGGGGGCACTCTGAGCATCGTCATTAGGAGAAGGCACTAGCAGCATAGAAGGGTGGGCCCTCTTTGCATGCACACTGAGAATGCCTGCCGTACCTCGGTCATTTGTAACATAATAAGTGCCAGCACAATGACTGCAATGCGAGAAAGCACACCACAGGGAAGAGAAGGGGGAAGGGAGACAGCATGTCTGTCTAAAAGAGGGACTTTTTTTTGTCTTGATTAGAAAGTATAATGAGCCACTAAAGAAACAGGAGAAGAAAAAAAAAAAAGATCTCTCCTGAGACTGATGGAAAACAAATTAATGTGGTGATTTGGATTTAATTATTATTTTTCTATTAGTCCGCCATGCAAAGACAGGGACAGCCGTCAGAAGCGAGTAGCTGTGCTTGCATTTATTGATTTTTGCCCAGACACATTCGGGGAATACAAATTCATCTGCTCTCCTCCCCACACAATCCGCTATATGGGATTCCATTAACACGAGAAGCTTCCAGCAACTCTGAGATGTTTAATGTGGAGCTTAAAATAGTGTTCACACGCAAGAAAAAGTGGCCTAAGGATGTCTTTTTTCTATGCAATGAATTAGGCCTCACTTACTGTTGTGTCCTACATAATAACTATTAAATAAACACCCAATAAATTAAATTAAGAAAATGCTCTGCTGTATAGAGTGAGGGAAGCGGTATTGTTCCCCTCTGCGCCAACATTTCACACCGCGATAATAGTTGAGTTTAATTTAATCTTTTGTTTTGGATTCATGTAAGAACCCAGCGCCCGGACTGTGATTATTCTTCCCATCCGTGTCGCGTCTTCTCTCTGCCGCATCCTTTCAATACATCAGTGGTCCTGAACACAAGCCTTGTGAGATGTAATGATTTGCAAAGTCAATGATTTGAACCGCCTGTGTGATTAAAGCACAAGGGACCAATTTGCGCCAGCTACATGTAGAATATTGGTAATAGTGCTCATATTCTCTCGCTGATGCGAAATGCAGCAATTATGCCAGATGAACGCCGTTATCGATCAGTATTCGACCATCCCCTGAAAAGGTTTGCAGTAGATGAAATGGCTTCGACTGTGTGGACCCAATAACAAATATTCGGGAAGAAGAACTACGCCTAATGGCATATAGGAATCCATGTGACAGTGAAATATGCATTAATCAGCAACCTTTAACCCCACAGGCACCGCAGGAAGCAGGTTCAGGGATGTAGTAACAAGTGTTTTTTGGAACACAAATGATTTTTTAGCCACCTTAATGTCGGCATTATGAATTGTAAAAACATTGCAGCTTAGTGGGCAGTAAATGCAAATGGCACAAATTCAATAAAAAGTGATTTGGAGGATCGGCTAATAATGTTTTCTGACTAACAAACCCCTGCACGGTCGAAATGAGTGCACTCAGAGAGTGCTTATTGTGGTGGATGTAACTGAGCAGAACCCTCTGCTGCGTGATGTAATACACAGAAGGGAGAAATCATCATAATAGCAGAGTAGTAGAGTGACTCATTCCTTGATGAGGTACATTCACACTGTCATTCAGGGAGGAGATGCAGTCTGTGTGCACATGTTGTCAGCGTGTGACCGAGGGAGAGAGACAGAGAGGGAGAGAGAGCGAGAGAGAGAGCATTAGCATGTTGCTTTTCTGGGAATGAGGAGTCATTTGTGCCAGGAAAGTGGAGAAACAAGTCCCGGCCCTACAGTGATGCATGCCTCCATGAAGAATTAGATCACAAATAAATGTCACCCCAACCCGAGTCAAGCCAAACGTCCTTGGATCACATAAAAAAAAAAGCACACACACACATCTTTGCCCACGTCAGTGTGTACACACGACACACAAAATGTCAGCAGATTTTCCATTTGCTAAATCTGCGCCTAAGTGCAGGGGTTTAGCGAAGGTAATCAACCTGGTATTTTCCTCCAAGTCCACGTGAATATCAACCAGGAGGAGCCCTGCTGCTAAATACAGTTAACCACAGTGCTCGTGGTTTATCAACAGAATACAGTGGCGTGACATTTCCCCTCATTCATAGAGTTGATACTGATGTAAAAACAAGGACGGAGAAGAAGAACAGGTGCACACACACACACACACACACACACACACACACTGATATAACTTACATTCTGTGACTTTGATTTCAGACACATGAAGCCAAGGAGATTTTTTAAAAGGAAATAACTTTCACAGTTGAATTTCGAGCTTTAGCGCTGTACTTTATCACAGTTTACATATAACTATATATATATATATATATGTATATATATAGTTATATAACTAGCTTTGATTGTATGTTGTATGTCTTTGGCAGTGACCGTTACTGAGGTGATGCTGTTTCCCTTCTCTTTCTTCTGTGACCCACATAGAGAGCATGGCATTAGTTATATGCTGCCGTGCAGTTGTAACACCAGTCAGTTTTTCAGTCTCTTCGAACAAAATGCACACGGTCCAAAAACACACTCACGTTGTTTTTGAATAATGCACGGTCATTACCTTGGAAAATAAGAGACATGATTGTAATTCCATGGAGACCAGACACACTTCTATTAATTCAGCCACTAGACTTTTGTAACGCCAAGGTAAGCTACCTTTTATGGGATTCCACTGAAATGCTAATCCGGAGGCTCTCGGCTCATATTGACAGACATCATTGTTGGCCTAATCAGTCTTCGGAGATTTAAACAGTGTTCAGAATCAACAGCCGTACAGCTCCCTTGTTCTTTTTAAGCGGTTACTTTGACAGGTTTGATTTGGCAGAGAGTTCCTTGAAAATGTGGATCAAAGCACACGGAATACAGTAAAATGCGCCGCAGTGTGTTGAAAGTGTTGCTCGTAACTAATTATAAATTAGCCATGCCTTGTGTTACATGAACAGAATTTTGAGTGTGAGCAGCAACTTTATAGGGACTCGCCAAACTCACATGAGTGAGAATTTGGCCCCTTTTAATGATATGACATTAGCCCTAATAACAACTACAACAAGTGAAGCATTTGCGATGAAAAAAAGACTTCAACCCTGATATAGAATGACAGTTTTGGATGTGTATCGTGCCTTTGCGCTTTAAACTAAAAGACCTGGAAATGCAGAATTTCACGAGCGGTGTTGAAACTGCCAACGGACTTTTCAAAGATTGTGAAATGAATCAGTTCCTTGTCCGTTGTAGAAAGCGACGAGTGTTCATGAGGAAACTTTCTCCCATTGTAGAGGACGTGTTCTATTGAAATCTAAATTGGCAAAGTAGAAAAAGAGCCACAGGAAATAGGAGACGTGTTTTTGTGTGGAAGGATTACTGTTTTGACAACATAAAAAGATTAATTATTCAATTAAATGGTGCATCTGAGAGGTTGAGTTTGGTACAAGGAGAGCAGGAAAACAACTGTGAATGTGTTCCATTCTCTTTGAATGTGTCGACGGTATTCTCAACACCTGTCAAGGTAATGCACTGCTACTATTAGTACTGCTGTCACATACATCCATACTGCGGCTATTCAGCGAAACTGAAATAATTACTACTCGGATTCGTCGTATGTTTCGTGCCTCAATAACTGTAAAAAGCATCCTTAAACACGAGCGGTTTCAGCGCCCGCACTCGAGCACATGTCAAGCAGATCTTCCTGAACACACACACCTGGGCCTGTTTTGTTGTGCATACCAGTGTGTGTGTGTGCAAGGTGAGTTTGGCTTTGGTTTGTCCTCCATGTTGCATTCATGTTTGTCACCTTTTCTCGATAGCAATAAAAAGCAGAATGCCCAAACAAATCCAATGTAAAATTGATGCTAATACATTGTTTCAGGACGCTACTTATGGTCTAATTATAGACCTTAAAGTCTCATTTAAATGCAGGAAAAAAAATGTCCATGCATACCATATGAGCTATTTTCAGATCGAGCGCGTCGAGACCATCAAAAATCCATCTATTGAACAAGCTTTCATATTTATGTGTTTGAGCCTGTTAGAAAGCCTATTATAAAATGTATGAAAAAAAAGACCCCCCTTGCAGAGATAATGTCCACATGCATAATGCTGGCCAGCGTGCAACGGATTTTTAATCAGCAAATGCATAAAATGAGACAAAATGTTGGCAATACTTTAAGGTTGTGTTTGGAGAGACCGGAGCTCCTGCGGCTCAACACGTCTCATTTAGTATTGAGAAAAAAGGTGCGACTTCCCCAACAAAATTGAGTGATTTATATGCAAAGCGTGAGATTAATAAAGCCACGTGAACAACCTCCGCTCCCCCCCCCCCCCATCCGTTCACAACCTTTCACAACATTGGCTGGATCTTGAATAATATCCGCGGTATTTCGAGGTAGAAATGAGAAACAACTAAGCAAAATAGTCCTAAATTCTTATTCAGCAAAGAATAACGAAGACAGGAGTGTTTCCGTTATACTCATTTACAGAAACCTTTTTTTTAACAATCAGACTTTTTTTTATTTTTATTATTCCCACATTTTGAACACATTTAAGACCAGAGTGTTCCGAGCTCTTCAATCCCTTGGAGTAATAACAGCTTGGTTCAGCTGCATCATGAGCTGACGTGTGTCTGCGAGTCTGATTGCTGAGTGTTTTAAAGTGCTCCATCCAAAAGAATAAAAGATAAAACTTTGTGTTGAAAGATAAACCTCCATATGGCGCCCAACAGCACACTCAAATCCCCAACTTTCCTTTAGCTCACTGTTGATATTTTAAAACTGAGAACATCAGCAGTGAGCCGAGAGGAATCTGGTGGATTTATAGGTGTTATTGGTCACAATAACAAAATCAGAGAGTGCGTCTTCACTGGCCGATAAACGGGGCAATCCCTCAGATCCTCGTGGGAGTGAATTCTTTACAGAAGACAGGCGCACTGGAAACTCCAACAATTAAGCCCACTGAATCAAAAGTAAAAGACAAATACACAACGTGGCGCCTACGTGCCGTGAGTGACAACGATGCGGATCGCTGAAGTCAAAAGGTGATCACATCTGTCAGTCAGCCTGTCACACCGGCATGTTGTGAAAGTTTCATTATGAATAATAAATGAAACCCGTAGGATATACGGTGGCGTCAAAGAGAACATCATCCCTTGGATATGAAACACAGGTTTGGTGTAAAATAATGAACTTGTTTACAGCGTTACAGTTCCTTTATATGCCCGTAGATAACTACTAATTTAAACTAACTCCACACTTATTCCCCCGGAGCAAATTACTATTCATTTGAAACATGACTGTAAATATGGGTGTTTCTATTAGTGTCACTGTGTGTGTTTGTATTAATAATTAAATGTCTCCATTCATTTATTTAATTGGCAAAATATATTATTCAACAGACACAGTTCACAGTTCACATCGAACTGGAGTGTTAATACGGATCAGCAGGACTAGTTACTGAATAATAATAATGATGATGATAATAATAATAATAAATAAAGCATTAACATTTGATGTTAAGCAGGAAATGTAGGGATGCAATAGCTATGAGTCCAAGAATGAAATAGTATGTATCACAGTGCTTAATCAATGACACAAAACAATCCGGACAGCGAGGTGAAGAACACATCCTTTGTCAGATCTGTTCGCTGGAGAGCCTCTGAACAGAGACTCGGTGGGCCCGAGGGGCTGGTCTTAAGACGGGTTTAGGGCCCGCGAAAACAGGCCCTGTGTTAATTAATACTGGCAGGCCACTGTTCCTCCTGGCAGCGTGCAGGCAGACATCCTGGCCTGCCCCAGTGACGCCTGGTCAAAAATAGGGCACCACACAGCCCAGTAATGATCACAATGGTGACATCATCTCTGCCTTCAATGTGCTCTCCCCTCAGTGCTCATCTGAACAAAGAGCAGCAGGCAGTGCAGGGAGGGAGGCAGATGTCACTTTGTGTCTGGGGAACATTAAGACCAACAAATGTTCTTCGAAATCCTCGGAAAAGCCTCTTTAGCGGCCGGCGATTTGGGGGGAAACAAAGTCCCTCATAGCATCAGGTGTGTGACTTTGTTTCCATTTGGTCTGGAACACATTTAAAGACAACACCTCCCACTGATAGGACTTATAGTCGCTGATTGCCCGATGAGAGAAGAATGTCCGCAAATAGCTCACAAGCATTTCAACGGTGCCCCTTCAAACATGTGACCCAAAGTGTTAACACATGTGGCCTTGCTTTTCCCCCCATTGTTGCTGCTCTTTTGTCTGCAGTCCTGCGTTTTGAAGCGGGCCCATACACACTTTGAATGCAGCCTGACGGCATATTCAAGTGAGCAAAGGCTCCCCAAAAAAAAAAAACACTGCCCAAACTGCTAAAAGATCATCAGCAACGGAAATAGTGCACCGTAAGCACACACACATACACACACACACACACACACACACACACTGAACTCCACACAACTCTGTGGCCACACTCAGCCTGAGGTTTGTTGTTCTGTAAAACCTTGAAAAAAAAGAAAGATCTCTTGGTGAGGAGGTCTTTCTGAAAGCAACACAAATTCCCCCGGGACAACGACTTACAATATGTGCTTAAGTAAGTTTGTGTTTGATTTTTTACGCTGGATAGAACTCCCGGCCTAAGCCCGGACGCTCCTTCCTAGAGGTCTCTCTCAGAGGGCACAGACTCTTGCTCTTTGTGCTCTCTGGGACACTGAGCTCGTATTGTAACTCGCCTATAAACCAGCCTTTTGTGGCATTCATGTGTCTTCACAAACAGAGAGAGAGAGAGCGGGCGGGAGAGAGAGAGGGAGGAAGGGCAGGGAGGCAGCGAGAGGGAGAGGAAGCAGATTCTGAAGACCTGGACGAGCCGTGGGAAAAGAGGGGTCCTCGCGGAGGAAAAGCAAGAAATGTCTCGGGACATTCCTTTGTGATTACACCGCCCTGGACAAATCCAGACATTCTTGCAGTTATTCGGTGTCTTAAGGCTCCAGTTGAAATCAATTGCACGAGCACAGTGTGAACATCAACGTCTCTCTGAAAACCATTTGATTTGGAAAAGCAGTGCACACTTGAGGTAAAAGTCACCACCATTATTATTAGTATTTTTTTTTCTTATTGTAGCAGGAAACTCTGATTTTTGCGCCAACACGTACAGCTGGAACAAAGAGAGAGGCAGGCAGGTATGCGTCTCATATCCACAGCACATAAACAAGAGGAGTCAGGTAAGAGGAGGGCAAATCTCAGGTTACATGCCCATGATCTTATGGCGGAAAGAGTTAGCTGGGCCCAGTGGGTGGGGAGAAGGGGGGGGGGGGGGGGGGTGGAGTATGCTCTTCCCTTGTCACAGCTAGCATGAATGAGAAGCAGCTTCAAGGAATGCTCCATTATCATCCTATCAGCAGCACTGGGGGAGGAGAGATTGTAGTCTCTCTTAAAGAAGAAGAAGAAGAAGGGGGGGCAATTGGTTTGAGCATCCTCCTCCCCAACTCACCAGAGCTTGCCCATCCTCATTTGTCTAGGCCTTGCGTCCTTTTTGTCAGTAATTAATCTGCCGCGCAGCCCTCCCATATTTATCCTTTTCACTCTCACTTTCTCCTTCACCTCTGGTTCCGCCAGCCTCGGCTCCGTTGACACCGGGCCTGATCACCGCTCACCGGTGTGCACACGCGACTCATGACGGCTCGCCGGGCCTTCGTTTTACCGAGCATGATGAGTGTCTCGTTGACCTTCACATTATTATGCATCTGCTGCGCAACAGTGCTGCCTCTTCGCTGCAACTGACCTTTCTGAGCACCCCCCCCCCCCCCCCCCCCTCCCACACACACACACACACACACATTTAAAACGGTGGGTTACAGTTTCAGATGAGAAATTGATTTTACTCAAAATAACCGACACACGCAAACACAATGAATACAAAAGTATTATGTACATGGTTCCCCCTGATTAGATGAACGACGCTAATCCTGGATTTACCGTGATGACGGCATCCGCGAGGCCTTTCAAAAACAATTATTCAAATCAATCTAATTAAACCTGTTGAAAGTGGCTTTAATTGCCTCCCCGACTAAACAAACAGCAAGTTTCGGCATGCAAATAAAACAAGTGCAGCTCAATCGCCTCTGAGGATGTAGCGAGGGGGGAACGTGAGCTGCAGCGCCCCCTAGTGGTCCACAGCTTTCTCTGGCTTGTGTAATGACGTCAGCCCTGGATTGCACTCTGTATATATCATGCACTCTGAGTGTGCGTGTGCGTGTGCGTGTGTGTGTGTGTGTATTTTTTTGACAAAAAATGACCCAGATTTCCAAGTACAGTGGGATCATTATAACAGCAACAACAAACAGCACAAATGACAATTACTGAGCTGCCTGTGTGTATATATTTCATATGCAATCTGCACATGGCTTTACATAAGAGAGGCCACTTCAAATTATTTTATGACCAATAGCTGTACTGTCCTCCATATGTCACACAATGTAATCTATTAAAAAAACACTGGTGTATAATATGATCATTTCATTTGTTTCGAATGTCAGATCTCCCTCTATCTCCTACAGACATCTAGCGCTGACTATCAGCAATCCAATAAATGCATACATGCCTGAAAATATACACATATTACAAGAACAAATCAATCATTAAAATGCAGAACTTGTAATACAGATTGGACCATGCACAACGTATTGACATTTTGAACAGTGGTGGTTTGTAAACAAGTCAATACGTTGTGCATGTTATATTATAATTTAATTATAATAATGTTATATATGTGAGATTATTGATATGATTCACTGTTCTTACTGCGTATTAAAGCATATGTTTGCACTTATCCTCCTATTAGTGCATAAGAATGCAGACAATTTGGTTTTGTACCCTCCATTTGATCCATCTCTGAAATTGTTGCCTCAACCCCAATGATGAAGCTGCTTTGAAACCCATTTTTCTTTGTCTTCGGGAGGAGATGTTAAATTATTAGACGCGTTTTCTGTGTTCATGCCTCTCATAAGAAAAAAACCCCCCAAAAAAACATTTGTTATGCATTTGGCATTTGCTCAACAGTGCTGGAAAGCATGTAAGTAGCTGTAAGCAAAGTTTTCACTTATTAATTTGGACTTGTATTCACAGCGTCCCCCTTGGGGCAGTCATTTTCAAAATGTCAGAATGCCATGATGCACGTCAGGCGCATCACATGCCCCAGTTTAGTCAAAATCGGGTTAGTGAGATATTATAATGTAAAATAAATATGCATTTCAAGCCAATAACTGCAATTTCAAACTGCTACAATTTAGATGTTTTAATGGATTCATTCAACATATTAACGCATGTACGGGAATAGATCACGGCAGATAAAAGAAGAAAATCTAAGTCTCTCCTCCCATACCACCATATTATATTCCTTTATCACATCATTGTACAATTCACTGCATCTTCTCTATTCTCATTGTACTGTATCCACCGTCATATGCTGGCTTAATGTCGCCACTCATCACATCAGGAAGTTGACAAGTGTGAGGTTTATCAAGGTAGTCTTCTGTAATCGTAATAACCAGATGTCAGACAATGATGGAAATAAGTCATTGCTGTACGTACAAGTAATTATGACTTTCCTTAAGTAAACTTTGAAGTACATCGGCAACACATATTTAATCTTTTTAGGTAAAAAGCTCATAAATGCCCTTTTCAGAATATTGATAATATTTGTATATTATTAATATTCAAGCAGCAAGTAATTACATTTTGTATTTGATATACTGTTGGGTAGTTTAGCATACTTATTATTTCACAAGACTACCATTTGTTTGGTTAGTAAATTTGTATTTTGTCGGTAAATCGTGATTAGCAAAGTAACTGTTACCAGATGCCAAATGAATGTAGTGTGTTGTGAAAAGCACAATATTTTAGTATAAATGCAAACGAAACAAAGTTTTATGGATCACGCAAACATCATACAAGGAACCTGTTTTTTTAATTAGTTGAACCTGTTTTATTTCTAATAGTTTAAAACCATTAGCAACACATATTTGCTTCCTAGTGCACAGGAACTTCAACTCTTTTCAGCCATATATAGAGTGGCAAGACTTTTTTAGGATTGTACACACACAAATCTTCATGAAGCATCTGGTCTGCTGAAGCCTGCTTTGAAAACAAATCAAAATGGTTCTATACATGTTATATTTTGATATATCTCACTGATTTGATCTTCTTCTTCAAGTTGGGTTTAATGGGGTTATTCCAGAGCCCAAAATGCTGTATTTAACAGAGCAAGTGTGCGCGTGCCTGTGTTGGCGTAACACCTAATATTAGCGTTGGAATACATACACAACGAGAATGTGATTTACCTTCATATCTACGCCACGTGGGGGCGCTGTTTGACTTGGGATTCGCATTTATTTGAGGCGTCAAACGCCGTAAGAGGTTTGGTTTTCCGTGTCAACAGCAGTCCGCACAGACGCCATTGCTCCTGTTGTGCTAGAAGCGACCGAAACCAAAAAAAAAGGTGAGGATGTTGGCGTCGAGTCGGGAACGAAGGCCGCGTTAACCGGTCGCCTCGAACGAATAACGATAGCAGTTGACGTCTAAATTAGCGCCACTGATTAGTTACCGTAAAAATGTCAGGACTGACGACAAGCTAACCGGGGGGGCTGCCTCGGAAGAGAGCGTTCACCGAGATGTCAGCTGCTGGAGATAACCGTTCAAACCTAACCGGAGAGGTGGTTAGTTTATGCTTCATTAACCAACGTTATTTAGCTACGTTAGTCTCGTTTGTAGCTGAAACGTGGTGAACAGTCGTTAGCGACACACCGGACACGTTAACGGAGACAACGCGAGGCTACGGTTAATGCTAATTCTCACCATTTAGTTACACGTTACTGGACTCCTGATGTTCTGCTAACGTTAATTGGTTAGCTTACTCGCCAGCTAACGGGTAGCTAGTTAGCCTTGGTCTGCAGTTGGGTTGAGACCGTTGGTAAACCATCAATCACCAGCGCGGCTGACGTTAACATGCTGACTGAAGGAGCCGCAGCAGGCGTGGTGATGTTGGCTCGCGTAACAAACACAACACGTGACCGAGTTCACACTTGAAGCCAACGACTAAACTGTCTCTCAGCTGTTTAATTAACGTCCCCGTTATGACTTCCAGTGGCTACAGCACTAAATGCTCGGGTTGGCTACAGGTCGTGTGATCCAGTGAGTGGTAATTGTGACGTCTTTAAAACCACTGCAACACATCCTTGCCTCCACAAGCAACACAACACACTGCATGACACCTGCGGCTTGTTACGTAGACATGACCAGCAGCAACTAGTAGTTTAACCACACTGACACAAGTTTGATCCATGTCAGGTCTTTGTTGTCTTCTTTAAGATGTACTCCCTCGTCTACTCCCATCAAGTCCATTTTATTCGTTGATAAATGCCTTGTATTCAATGTTGGTAGGTTGACAGCCTTGTGCTGCTGGTCGCTTCAGTCTGACAGGCCGCTGGCTCGCCGAGCTATCTTTGACCACAGGTGCTGTAACTAATGTTCGTGGATCTATATCACTACCACCCTACTGGGAAACTTCCAACTCTTCCTTTCAGGTCCACTGGTGCCTCTGACTTTTAGCGAATGCATCCCATGCACCACATGTTACTTGAATACAAAAAAAGAGAATATTACAATGTTCTTGACTCTGCACTTTGTGCTGGATTTAGTAATGCAGCTTAATAATATATGATCCCAGTGTTTCATAAGTGTTGCAGAGCGCTTCGCTTGCTCAGACGCACTGCTCAGAGTGAGCGCTCGCGCCATGGAAGTGTCATGTTCATGTGACAGAGTTCATAGTCCCAAAGATAGGCGCTGGGGCTTTGATACCAAGTCCAGGAAGCAGCGGCGGTGGCGAGTTCTTCTTGTTTTGTTTACAGACACCCGTCACGTGCACTCCCTGAACTGATCCGACACACACTCGCACAACTCCCCACCAAACCCGTTTCTCACTAGACAGATCGAGAAGTCGCAGGCTCATGTCATTGGGTGGGAAATAAAATATGCTTTTGTGAGCGAGTTTTTAATGGCTTCCTGACAGCTTGTCTCAACTATTGTGCAATAATATAAATTGGATTTCTCATCGTCAGACAATCCGTGATGGACTCCAGGTCTCGCAGACTTCCTTTTTGTCTGCCCAGCTCCAGGCCGTCCTACACATCCAGTCCCCCAGTCTCCTCGTCGTCACTGGGATGCAGCCGGTTGTACAGCAGGGACACTGTGCTGAATAATGACCGCTTCCCGAGGGCTTCGTCTGCTTACAAGGCAGACCTGGACCACCAGGTAGGCTGACTGCGCGGCCTCCAGGCTTATGGCACAGAAATGGCCTGAGGCTAGGATCCATGCATAGCGTTGTCGTTTTACACACACAGTGCACCGTCTAAACATTTACCTGCAGTGTACATGATTAAAATGGACTACACCCCTGCCTTGAATTAATGTACGAGTACTGGTGTCCTAAATACGGTGCTTTTTAGTTTCACATTAAATACAAATTGCATGCTTATTGAGAAGTGTTTTGCTGTCATTGTTGATGAGCACCAGCTTAATTTAATTCAGCTTGGTATGCAAAGGTCATAGGGTGACAATGTCAGCAGTCGACAATTACACGCATGTCCACGTCCACTCAACTGTATCTGTATTTTTATTCCACTTGAGGCTTTACTGCCTTTCGGGTGTATTCCAGAGAGGGGGTTCAAGTAAGCTCTTTTCTCACAGGTTCCCTCCAGTGCACGCTGCAGTAGCTAGCTACACATATCAGCAAGCAACAGCAGACACGTTGGAGGTCTTTTTATAGGGCAGCCTAGATTCCTGAGCACACGTTGTGTGTATTTCAGGCCTGCTGCTCGTCAAAGGCCCGTCTAGAAAGATAGTGTTACCGCTGGCCTGGGCGCTGTCTGGTTCCTGTTCGTTCCAGAAGAGGCCAAGCTACGTCGACAGACCCAACGAACCGCTCACCATGATTTTAATTTATACAAATCTATAAAAGTTTACAAGAGGAGCAAATATGGGCATTTAGTGTTCTGCAGTCACAGGCCATTAAAGGTTTCTTGTCAGCAAACAATTATGTTTACATTCAGTGTTTCTTGCCCAAAACACACCAACTTGGTTGTCTGTCATCCATAAAATATTTTCCAAAAGCAGATCTTCTGAATATTTAAAAACTTTGCTCACATCCCTGCTAACATCGGCTTGCAGTCTTCTGCCTCGGCTCTTTGCTGCGTACAATGGCGAACAATTCATCAGAATGTTGCTCTGTAGCACCACTTGAGATCGTGCGACTGTCCCGCTGCATGTTTGAGTTGCATATCTGCCCGGGCACAAGGACCAACTAATGCTACTGGTTTGACCCTCTCTCCTGTTTGAAGAGTTCTCGCCTCCTGAGCTCGTCCAGAGACTACGGCAGCTCCGCCAGTCGCTCCGCCAGCTGGAAGTTGCCCTCCTCTCTGACATCCTCCAGCAGATCTTATGATCGCCCTCGGGCTGAATCCTCTCTCGGCAGCAGGAGCAAACTGGTACTGAAGCTGAACACAGTGTCACTTGTTCATTGTGGGCCCAAATACAGCCGTGGTCAAATGTACCGCAAACTCTGAACATTTGAGTTTAGATGCGTTTTGATGTCATAGAAATATAAACTTGTCATTAAATGTCTGCCTTTATTTCCCCAGACTGATACTGAGGGGAGATTGGGGATGCGCTCCGGCCTGTTGAACGTCACTGATGATGGCGATACTAAAAGGGCCAAACTGTCGTACAACAGAGGACTGTACTCGAGAACAGCCAGCAGCTCCGTTACAGGATCCACCTACTCCAGTGCTGGGCTTAGCACTGGCAGAGGTACTCGATAGTTGCAAACTAATAAGAAAATAACAGATTTTAACAGTTCTTAAAGAAACCAGGCTCTGAACTCAAGTGATTAGCTACTGGTGGCCATTATCGCCAAGTTGCAGCAACACGTCAACTTGATGTGGAAAGAACTAGCATCCTTTGAAACGGTGACGGCACCTTAATAACTTTTTATTTTGAGTCTTGTTATCAGGGATCAGGCTGCACCAGCTACTTGTAAATCTGTTACTTAGTTTGGGTGTAAAACCCCTTTTTACGATATTAATAAATACAAGCAAACCTTAACAGTGTGTCCACTCATTTGTCTTTTTTCACAGGTGAAAAGCCAAAGGACGCTTGCGATTCATCGTGGAGCTCAAGCCGCTTACTGTCGCGGTCGTCGTCGTTGTCGTCGTCTTCCTCCTCAAATCCGTTGTTGTCCAGGAGAGAGCTAGACACGAAGAACAAGGCCAGTCTGTCAGATTTGGGAGAAAGAAGGGTCCGGACTCCTGGATTGGCTTCCTCATTGTGTAGGCATACTTTGTAATGTGCACAATCTACCCATAATGCTACACATAAGCCAATCTCACACAAACCCGTCTCTTCCATTGTTTCAGATCAGACAGACAGGGTGACCTCCACATACGCACAGGGAGCTCGGCCGAAAGAGACCGCCTACTATCCCTCCTTTTCTTCCTCATCTTCATCCTCCTCTGCTGCCAGAGAAAGCACCCTGAACCGCCACCTCTCATCTTCCACCTCCTACCGCTCTCCCCCTTTGGTGCGCGACTTCAGCACCAGAACCCCGTCCCGCTTCTTGAGCGGCTCGTCCACCCTCCACTCATCTCAGGAACAAACGAGGACCCCTGACTCCTCCTCAAACATCTCCCCCCCTTACACCTCGCACACGTCCAGGTACGCCACTCCACTGCCCCGACCAGAGGCCACGCTCCCCCCGAGGCCGGCCCCCGAAGGTGGCGAGCACGAGGGCCGCAGCTCCACTCGGCGCCTTTTGTCCCGTCTCTTCTCACGCCGCTCCAGCCAAGACTCTTCCAGTGGGTCTTCCAGTGTCCGCTCCCTTGATGATGACAGTCCGTCGACTGGCGGCGAGTCTGTGGACAGCGACGAGGGGGCCAAGGTGTCGAGTGTGGAGTCTGACGCCAGAGGGTCGGCGGCCACCCTGGGTAGCTTAAGGAATCGTAGGGCGGACCTCGCCCCAATCCAGGAGAACAACAATGTCTATCGTAGCGGCCTGGCTCAGACAAGAACGCCGATGTGGAGAGAGCCTGGCGTTGGCAGTAGTAATAGCGGCGGAGGAGGAGGAGGAGGAGGAGGAGGAGGAGAGGAGGAGGAGGAGGAGGAGGAGGAGGAGAGGAGGAGGAGGAGGAGGAGGAGGAGGAGAGGGGAGGAGGAGGAAGCAGCAGCAGTAGCAGCAGCTACTCCTGGCTTTCTTCCTCCCTCCGTGGCCGCTGCCCCCCCCTCCTCTCTCGCCTCAGAAGACATCGGGACGAGAGTGCGCACTCTGCTGCCAGCGCAGAAGAAGGTCACAGCCGTCCGCGGCATTTACTGAGAAGGTGGGATGACCTCGAGCATAAAGCTACGCACGAAGACGACGAGGATGATGAAGAGGACGACAAGGAGGAGAAGGAGGAGGAGGAAGACGACGACGGAGGAGCGGTTGGTCGTCCCTGCCGGCTCAAGGACGAGACGCTACCTGAACTTGAAGAGGCCTCGATTGCGTTTTCGCCGCGCCGCGGAGTCGGAGTATACGACAACATTGCAGGTTCTGTCGGTCCGTTGGGTGAGAGCCAGCTGGAGAAACCCGTCTCCAGCACAGATCAGGAGAAACTGCGCAAGATCAAGGAGAGGTAGGTAACAGACGCCCATCGATGCATTTATTGTTGTCTGCTTAGAAAACTGGTGAATATTTAAGTAATGTGCTGTCTCATCAGAGCTAGATGATATGAATTAACTTATTGTATTATATTGTTTTTTTATCAGGCCTTTCAAAACAAATGTACATTCGTACAATTTTTAAATGCATTAAATTTGCAGGGCTTCTTATGACTTTTCCGCAGCTCGATAAAACACATCTTGGACTGATAAAACGTTAATACTGGATGCCAATTATATATTGTTGTGTTTATTTCTCCGAGACAGAAAACTGATAGTTTTGCAAATGCCCCCAAAAGATGTTTTTATTTTTTATTTTTAAGATTAACATATGAAGTAATTTAGTTGCTCTTTTTTTATATATATATATATATATATATATATATATGAAACAAGAGATTAAAAACGTCAAACAAAGGTACCGTATCAAACGTAGAAGTACTATCCTGGCTTTCCTGCTCCAGACTGCTGCTGGAGGACTCTGACGAGGATGAAGGCGACCTGTGCCGAATCTGCCAGATGGGGCAGGAATCTGCTTCCAACCCCCTGATTCAGCCGTGCCGCTGCACAGGCAGTCTGCTGTACGTCCACCAGGACTGCATCAAGAGGTGGCTCCGCTCCAAGATCGGCTCCGGTAAAGGCCGACCTTCACTTGTCTGCCGCTTCCACCACGACCACGTCTTGTCAACCAAGTCTGCCCTTTTGTCCTTTTCTTTTCTTCTTCTTTCTTCTTCTTTTAGGCACGAACCTCGAGGCCATCACAACATGTGAGCTCTGCAAGGAGAAACTGCGTTTGAACATAGACAACTTTGACATCCAGGAGTTGTACAGGACCCACGTGCAAGTGAGTCACTGTTTTACTTTCTGTATTTACAGCACTCTATACATTCTTAATTAATTAATCAAAAGCCAACAAAATAAACTAATTAATTTATGGTTCATGAAAATGGAAACAGTGATTGATAGTCTATTATTTAGCATATAAGCAGATGAATGAATGAGTGGAAACGCACAAATGCAGATGCTTCCAGTCTTTCTGTCAAGCAGCTTTGAAACCGTTACGGGGGCTCTTGGTGGTCTTTTTATTTTGCCAACCGTTTTCCTGTGCTCCGGACACACACACACACACACACACACACACACGCTGAAGGGCGCTTTTTTTCTGCTTCAGTCGGAATATGACGAGTTCATCAGCAGCGGCCTTTATCTGGTGGTGCTGCTGCATTTCTGTGAGCAGAGGTTCTCCGATGTCCTGGGAGCAGTCGATGCTGCTGGGGTGAGAACACACACACACACACACACACACACACTCTGACTAGATCTAACCCATATTGCTAATTCAGCTGTCAGACTTCATTTGAGTGTACAGGGAGAGAGTTCTCTTTAGTTGGGGTTATGGGGTGGCTCTGCTTTTCAGTGAGGATCCTTTTGAGGTTCTCGTTAATGTGCCGGTTGCTTCCTCCTTCCTCCTCTCACCCAGTTATTCAACCTGGTGAGAATTCTTCACGAACACATGGACAATCTTGAAAGTATGTTGCTCAACCCTTTCTCTTCCATGCTTCTGTATTTGTTGAAAAGGCAGTCCTGCTGTGCTGCAAGCATGCTTCCATCTGTAATTGTCACGTTTAAAGCCGCCGTATTATTGTATGCATCGTACGCCGGTGTGATTGGACCTCATGTGACTGCGTTGCAGTTCCCCACGGCGAAAGTGACGAGGAGATGCGAGACAACAGACCGTCTATTGAGTTCTCTGACCTGGACGACGATCTCGAAGAGGAGTACTAATGTGAAAGTGGTGGATTGAGGGTAAAAAAAAAGAGAAGAAAAGTGGGTCACTCCATGCCATATGGTAGCTCCCCCAGTCTTCACACATGCATCGACATAGTCGTGTTCATCTGAAATGCCAAGTTTGGACATGTCTGGCCCGTGTTGCTCGTGGCTTTTACAGATATGCAACTTCTGAATGAACTAGTGTGTAATACATATTTTGGTTGACGCCACTGTGTTTGTGAGTGCACTTTATTCAATTATACGTAAATAAAAGATGCAAGTCTTTTTCAACCAAAAGTGCTTTAATGTTTAAAAAAAAGGAAAGAATTTAAATGGCATAGAAGGGCAGCAGTGACACGTTTGTACTGATGATGAAATGGATGCTTTTGGTAGAGACTAGTAAACGCGTCCCTTTTTTTTTTTTTTTATCGTTTTCCTCCATCTTTCACCACTGACCAATGTCGGAACGAAAAGACGAGAACTTCACCCAATAAAACAAATGTCCTCATCTCTGTTTCAGTGTTTGAAATGCTTTATCTGTACAAATCTAGTTTTAATGCATTTTGGAAATAAAGATTGAATGCAAACTGCCATTTCTGTCCTGTTTATCATTTATTTTTCCTGTTTTCTACGCACGTTGCAGGCACAATAGTTAAAAATGATGATGGTTGAGAGAAATTGCTGCACACACGTTAAGAACTCTCCACACCTGGAAGGCGCTGCCGACATAACGCCTGTAACAGACGGCGGTTCCACCTGTGAGTGACTCAACCGCTCCGATTTGTCCAGCGGTGAAACCAAATGGCAGCTCAGTCTGATTATCACGCTGCCTCTAAACGTTTAATAGGATACGCCTGAAGATGTCCACCCCGATGCAGGTGAATAATGGGAAAGGCTTGAGAAGCTGATAGTCACTGTGGTGATATGACTGACAGATTATCTGCTGGAAGCCTTAAATAAGTGACATGAGCCTATACACACTGGATCCTCCGCTCGAGTAAACGCTAGTTTCCAGTCTGAATATCTGTCAAATCCTTGCCAAAAAAGTTCTTTTTTTTTTTTTTTTTACTTAAATTGCATCTCAAGATTCCTATTTTCATTCGATGATGGGGAATCGGCCCTTTTTCCAGCAGCCCCTTTGACATGCCAGAGCAGGCTTAACATGTCTAATTGAATAATGAGTGAGCCAGCATGCACAAACCAGGTCCACCAATGAATCGGAGCCATTAATGTAATTAAATTCAGCTGTGTTTACTCTGCAATGACAAGTCAATGAAAAAGGCCCATCAGTCTAACTTTGTTAGGTAATCGGCGTAGAAAGGGGCTTATGCGTAAAAACACCGCAAACAATGCAGCGTTTTTAACTGAAATTTAAAAAAAAGGCATTTAATGGCACATTCGACTTTCCATATTTGAACATCAGCCACCCCAAAATATTATGCAGTTTGAGGCCGAATGCAAAATAAGCCGCGGACAGACGGCGAGATGCACACTCACTCACGCTGGACCGATTGCACGCTCCACCTGGCGTAGATAATACATTTCTAAAAAAAAAAAGATAATTACAGTGAAAACATTTTTGAAGACGAGAAATTTTTATTGGAAGGAAACTGTACCTGATTTGGCTGAAGAGTGGTGGTGAAACAAAACAACCCACAAACATTTGGCTTACACTTTGATATGAGTGGGTTAACAAGCTCGACTGAGGCAGTTGGACAAAGTGAACAGAAAGCTCAGGCTTTTGACAAACAGCTCAGAGCATCTTTGGTTCATTCTCAGTTATAAAACATATTTACAAAGCATTCACAGCAAAAAAACAGTGCAATTTAAACATCTCTAAACACTCTCCAATCCTTAGTGTGCTTAAATATAGAAGGAACTGTAGCCCCACGACATATTAAAGTGCGTTCTTGCTCAGTAGCTAAGTGCATAGGAAAAGTCGGATCAACACAAACAGACAAAAAGAACATTTGGCTAAGACAGTGTCTTACACTTTTAAAACTATGCAGCTGGTCTAAAATATTTTCTTTTGCATTTTTTATGTATTGACAACTAAAACACATTAGTAGGTATTAATAAGTTGAGTGGATCAGCAACTACACGAAAAAAAAATCCAGTGGCTTCAACCTCCTATTTCTTCTGAAGTAATGATGTTAAAAGGCACAGTCAGTGAGATTTTCATCAATCACTATTTGTTCTTATTATTTAAAAAGGGACAGTCCAACTAACAATGCAAATGTGTTTTCTTGACTAGAGTGCTAAATATCTCCAGATAGTTTTAATGTGATTTGCAGAAGTTTGGGGACATCGGTCGCTCAGGCAAATAAAGTGGAGCTCAATGTCTCAGTCCCAAAATACAATGTAAAGAACTCAGCGGCCATGTTTGGTGTGTGTATGTGTGTATGTGTGTGTGTGTGTGTGTGTGTGTGTGTATGTGTGTACAGTTTTGTTTCTGATAGTTTGGAGTCACTTATACATCAGTGCAATTTAACCCGTTTTAAGGCTGAAAGGGAGTGTTGTGTCAGCTCAAATATTTCTGTAAATCAACTGAAATTATAATTTTTTATAATATCCCACTAATAATCAATGATCAACATTTACCATGGAGCATCAGTCCCAGTATTTACATTAGGTATAACACAGGGCTCCTAATAAACTCAATCTAAAATAATCAAAATCTAAGAAACTCTCAAACAGTTTCAACAGTTTGAAACACAATTGTAGAAAGACTGCAGGCTGAGGCGGCATTAAATAAATAATTTAAGAAAGGGAATGCACACGCGGCACATCAATACTCCCTGAGGCCGATTGCTCGAGCGGGCTCAGTCCACTTCCGTTATAATACTGGTGCCGTCCGCGTCATCAAAGGTCCTCTTGTAGCGCACGGTGGAGGAGAAGCGGCCGCCCCTCTTCTTATAGACGGTGAAGCCGATGGCTCCTACGAGGGCGAGGACCACCACGATGAAGAGACCCAACGCCACAGGGGCGCCTCCGGACTCTGGGGACGCAGGAGGGAAGCGACAGAGGCTCGGTTTGTAGACTGGGTCTTAGTCCCGTAGGATGTCGTCATGTTTGAGTTCAGTCACAGCAAAACAAACCAACGAATGTTTGTGTGACGTGTAAAACCTCCGCGGTTGTCCGTGGAGTCACGTCACTTTGGAGAAGCTGGCGCGTCGTTGAAAAAACACTCTTTATATGAGGACGCCACTCTATAAATAAGTAAATATGACGGAGCAGCCAGATAGCTTAGCACAAAGACTAGACGTAGAGGGGCATAGCGAGCCTGTTTTTCCTCTCTAAAGCTCATTAATTAACGCAATATATCTGGTGTGTTTAATCCCTACAAAAACCTAAAGCGTAAACATTTAAATGTTGACGTTTCTGGACTATTTCGCACCCGGGAACAGCCACTTCCTGGAGCCTTTGCCAAATGTTTACCTTCAGCCAGGCGAGCGTTCTCCCCTCTAGTCTCACCAACAATCCGCTCATCTAACTCTGGGCGAGGAAGCGGTCAAGCGCAATTGCCAAATGGTCAAAAATATTGACAAAAACATGAACGCAGTTGTGATACTCACTCGCTCCAGTCTGGCAGACCACGCGGCTGTAGCTGGCCCCGCAGCTGACAAGTTTCCAGACTCCCTCCTCTCCTGCCATCATGACGGCACAGGGGGTGTCAGACGTCTTCCCAGTGACCACAGCGTCAGACTTCCAGTTAGAGTAAGCCAGAGGTGAATCATCATGCCAGGATACGGGTTTACCTGGGAGGAGGAACGCAAGGGCAATCAGAGGGACGACCATCACTGTCGCACGACACACACACACACACACACCACACACACCACACACCACACCCACACACACACACACACACACCACACACACACACACACACACACACACACACCACACACACACACACACACACACACACACACACACACACACACACACACACACACCACACACACACACCACACACACCACACAACACACACACACAACACACACACACCACACACACACACACACACACACACACACACACACACACACACACAATAAATGATGCGTTTCTGTACGATGTGGAGGGTAAACACCTGACTGAGTTACCGCACAGTTGGAAAATCAACTTGGAGCAACAGAACTGAATCACCATTCATTGTTTTTCTATTTCCTTTTTTCCTTCATATGCAAACAGAGGGGTCAACCACCAGAAATCAGCAATAACTCAGAAGTGTACAAAAACAGGCCTATATTGTCGATTATAAACACAAAGAAAAGGAGATAAGTTTTCATCTACAAGTCAAACGCATGAATATATAATATGCATGAATATAATCCTGTTTTTAAATGTGCACAAAGTGCAGATTGTAACTTGTAGTGTTACCTAAACCCTAAACAAAGGGTCCCTGCTTCCCCTTCACATGATGGCGTTTACCTTCAGTATCGAACGCCATGTTGAGCCATACTCGACTGGTGATGAGAGGGTTATCAAACATGTACTTTGACACAAAGTCGTTCTCTTCTTTGGTTCTTAAGGTCAGTAGTTGAGCATCTGTCAGCAGAAAAAAGAAGAAACCATGACCACTGGTGGACTACAGTTGCCTTAGATGAATACCAACGTGAACCCTTCATACGCCAAACACCGACTCACCCATGCTCTGACAGATGTTCCTGGCCTGCTCCATGCCGAACACGTTGAAGTTGTAGAAGCTCATGTCGAAGGCGTAGCAGTGCTCCTGATGCTGCACCCACTTGGACACCCCGTTGCTCTGAGGGCAGTGATTGGCCTTCGGGGCCACCTGGAGTCTGGCTCCTGATCCATAACAACACAGGTACAAGATGGACGAGGGCCAACGCTTACAAGCACACATTAAGTCAACAGTAGACGCATAGCGGCCATTCAAAAACCAAACACGCTCGGTTCCCTTCTCCTACACGATGTGAAGAAGGGCAATGCGTATGAAAACACGTCGATGTCTCACTTTGGGAAGCGGTGGTGATGGTGGTGGTGTAGCAGATGGCTCCGTCTAACAGCGTATTGCAGCTGGTCCTCACCCAGGCGCCAGCAGGAGTCACGTAGACACAGCTGGCCTCCTGTCCGTCTGGGCTGGAGCCCTCCTGTGAGTCAGAGATCGTGGCCTTGTAGGCAAATCTCGTTCCATCGGACCACTCGAAGTCTGATTCACTCGGCTGCATGGGGGGAGGGGGAGAGAAAGAGAGGGAGAGAGAAAAAGAAAGAAAGAAAGAAAGAGAAAGAGAAAAAAAAAAGAAAGAGAGAAAGAGAAAAAAGAAAAAGAGAGAAAGAGAAAGAGAGAGAAAAAAAGAAAGAGAGAGAAAGAGAAAAGAAAGAAAGAGAGAGAAAGAGAAAGAAGAAAGAGAAAGAGAAAAAGAAAGAGAAAAAGAAAGAAGAGAGAGAGAAAGAGAAAGAAGAGAGAAAAGAAAAAGAAAGAGAGAAAAAAGAAAGAGAGAGAGAAAGAGAAAGAAAGAAAGAAAGAGAAGAGAAAGAAAAAAAAGAAGAAAGAAAGAAAAGAAAAAAGAAAGAAAGAAAGAAAGAAAGAAAGAAAGAAAAAGAGAAAAAGAGAAAAAGAAAGAAAGAGAGAGAAAGAGAAAAAGAAAAAAAGAGAGAAAAAGAAAGGGAGACTTATGAGGTGTACTTGGGGTGCACTCGGTGTAAGCTCGTAAAACTTTGTTTCCGCTCATATTCTTTCTTACATCGTGGTTGGAGAGGCCGATCCAGAGCGGGAAGCCGTCCGTCTTGGCAATGAGCTTCACATGTGCACCGTGCTGGACGTCGTGGACACTTGCCAGGTGGCCTCCGCCCTGGCCGCACTCCTCCAGGGCCTGATGCCAGCTCAGTTTTCGGGTCACCACCTCGTACCTTAAGTTGCCGTAATGTTGGAATTCCGAGGACGACAGGTTGTACTCCTGTTTCGGTTCTTTGGAGCAAAGGATTATAAAAGACACGGGGAGGGGGGGGGGGTAATTTGGAGCACGCCACATTCTCAACAGAATGGCGTAGAAACATGAATTGTGGCGTGAAGTGCGAAACCCCTACCGTTGTCCAGTTTGCAGGTCACGATGCTCCTTTGTTTGAACTCTGCAAAATAGTTTGGGTTGGAGATGAGGATCCAGTTCCCGTCGACGGCGAGGCCGGCCATGAACGCTTTGTTGACATCTGGTCTGCCGTTCGCCCAGTTGGAATATTGGACATTTGTGCCATCATACCACTTCATCTGGTTATCTACAGCAGAACGGCCTTGCCATTAACCCCTCGCATAATGACATAAATACGCACGCACAGAACCGGTATAGATATGCACAAGCTTTAAAAATTGGACAGATAAAAGAACGCACCGTTGTCATCTTTGAACAGCCCCAGCCATACAAATTGGACCAGGTTTTTAAACGGGACGAGTTGCTGCTTAATAAACTCGTTCTCCTCTGAATTTCGGATGGTGAGGATGTCTGCATTTGCATCTGAAAAATAAAACCACTTAAGCAACAGCCTCCGGTCAGAAAGATTCATAAGCAAGCCGACGCACGGCAACATGCGCCCAGCGTGGTGAAAGTCTTACGGAGTTTCTTGCAGGTGTCGGGAATCCGTCCTTGGTCCAACTGGTCCCATCTGGAAGAGAACAGCTTGAAGGAGTAGCAGTTGTTCTTGAAGGGGATCCAGTTTGGACCATTAATCTTATGGGGGCACTTGACTGCAACGTCCTCCGGCGTGGTGATGGCCTCTTCTGCAATGCGTAAGGTTACATTTGAGTTAAAATAGTCTCTGACGATCAGCGTTCTGACGCACGCCGACCAAGAGGGAGGAGATTGTAAAAGTAGATGAAACATGAGGTTTTAGAACCATGTGACTAAAAATGAAAATGGAGGAGAATCTAGAGTGCTGTTGTTGAAGTTCGGAAGTCTGCTAGCATTTGAAATGGTTTACATTTTGAAAAAGATTAAACGAAAAGGTGATTTATAAAACATCTGAACCAGTACTCGTATTATTTCAATCAAACATAAAAATGAATAACAATAATAATTCACTGTATTCATAACAGAAAACTATTCCAGAGTTTCAACTTTATAGACTCTTGTTACATTACAACTTGAACACAATGCCCAGATCTGGCTTGTGCATTGTTTCGACAGTGAAGCCATAGCTTCATCTTCCATGTGTCTAATATTCCTCGACAACAAACTCTACTTCCTGTTAGCGAAGATGAATCACCAGCAGTGTGTTTGAGCTAGAACTGGCTCCGCTGTAAACCCTCTGAGCCCTGATGTCTCACACACCGCCGCTAGCAGGAATCTGAGGAGGTGAAACCCTGCATACCATGTGGTTTGTGGCAGATAGCGCCTCCCAGCTCCTCCTCACACTCTGTGGCTTTCCAGTAGCCGTCGGTGTCCAGGTAGACGCACGAGCCACTGGTGGCGTCAGCAGACCAGCGACTGAACACAGTGTGACTGTGGTCGGTCCAGCGGTAGTGGATCCCGTCCTGTGCACAAAACCAAAAAGACAGTATTCCAAGAAGTGTCTCATCAAAAGTAGCGGATTCAGGTGACGTCAGCCCTCCCGTGGCGCACTCACGTCTTCGCTGAAGAGGCCGATCCACATGGGCTTGCGTGCGCGGCTCACGTGCACGGTGAGGGTGGCCTGCAGGAAGGTGTCGGCCACGCTGGCCAGGTCCATGTTGTTGCTTCGGCACTGCTCCAGGGCCTCGAACCAGGTGAGATTTCTGTTAAGCAGCAGGATGGTGTGGTTGTCGACCGGGAAGCTCTCCGTTGGGATGTGGGGCTCCTCGGGTTTATCTGAAAAGAGCAAACCTTGTGTTCTTCAGAACACCGTGTCATGTAAGGAGTATTCATCTATATGCCTTTTACTAGAGAGGTTACAGGGGAGAGAGAGGGCAGGGAATTAGGGGGGAGAGAGCGTGCCAGATTAAGTAAACACACCTGTACAATAAAGTCGTATTCGCTGCAGGAGGTGGTGACTTACCTGCATAATGCTGGCAAATGGCCACATTTTTAAATTGTATGCAGGAAGAATAGTCCCAGGTACCCAGCATGGCAGAATTGGGGTGATTGATCAAAAACATACACAAATCCATACTGTCCGGATCCCATGTCTGTCAAGCAAGAACAAAAAAAAAAGTAGAATTAAAATGTGGTAAAAACCCTTTTCCTTCATTATGAGCTACCGCCAGCTAATGCTAACAGCAATGAAGAAGCTAGAGGTCTGGTAACCTCACTTCTTTGTCTCTCCACGCCCACAGATTGTTGTTCTTGCAGTCTTCAGACCAAAAGACAACACGGGCTTTATACTACTTTTCTTTCCACACAGTATTCCTCTCAAAGACATGTAAACGCGTGTCCCCATTTCAGAAAGCAAAGACGGTAAGGGGAACTTACGTTGACTTTTATATCCCTGTGCATTCCCAGAATCAGAGGGTTAATGTTGACGTAGTGAACTGGGGACTGGTCCACCCACTCAGCGTTGCCGTGTTTGATTTTCAGACCGATCCATATCTTGTCCATGTTTCTCATCCTCGGCAAAAGGGTGGTGATGAAGTCTGAAACACACATTTACAGCACGACAGTGATTTGTGTTCAAAAGACAATGCAGGCACTATACTCATTCCAGTTCACACAGGGACATCATAACAAAATAAGTTCACGATATTTAACAAAGTATTTGACATCATCGGAGTGATATTGGGCATATTCACCAAAACATAGAGCTAGAACTACAGACGCCCTCACCTTGCTCTGCCTGATCTGATATCGTGACCAGGGTTCCTCTCACCGACTGGCACTCTTCATTGGCATACTTGAATGCCACAGGCTTCATGCTCGTCATCATTGTGTAACACTGAAAAAAAGAAGAAAAAGAAGACCCCCGTATTACAATGTGCTGTATGTGAATGTGCTTAAAAATCCACACTACCATTTTGTCTATTTTCCGCTTGTCACAGATATAGCTCAAGAGACTCCCAAGATTAATTAAGGTTCAATATAATTCACAAAGAAAAAACTGTTAATGCTAATCCATCCCGGCAGTGAATATGTATTAAATAAACCACTTGAATTTCTTACTATTGCACTAAACTGCGGGTGTGATGGAAATAGCTCAAATATCTTCTTCGTGAGAAAAGAACATTTTTAGTTAAAGTCCAGAATATTATCATTCAATTGTCGTAGCTCTAACTTTGATTTGGTCATTCTGTCTCGTACGACCACAAGGACAGTCGTGGAGCTGCTTTGTAGATGTCATGCAGCCTCTAAAAATGGAGTTGCCGTTGAGCGATCGATCAGACCTTATTTCTGAAGGACAGAGATTGATTTCCACAGGGCAGTCCTCCCGGCTGAGGCTCCAGAGGGTTCATCTCCACTGACGTGATGTTGTGTCTCTCACACACAAAGGACAACTGCTGGCGGCAGCTGCGCTCGTGCTCTACAAGTTGACATACGACAGCAAATGTGTGGATGAGCCAAAGGGACCACAAGCCTGATAATGAATCAAATCGAGCTTTTCTTGCTCTTTGAAAGGAATAAAGTCAGATTAGTTCTTACCTTACCGTTTCACGCTACTCTGGAGAAATGTTGGAATAACATTTCAATATTTTAAATGAATACCTTATAGCTGTAATGCCCCTGAAAGCTTAGTTTAAAATCTGAAGAATTTCTCTATGATAATATTCACCAGCATTTTGGTGTCACGTTGAAGCGGATTGAGAGAAAAGGTTTTCTGGGCCTTTAGATTTGTCTAAACCAAGTTTGAAAGTTTCATATTGATCGAGAAAACAAAGAAAAAAGAAATTTGACTGTTCTCATATTTAAACTGCATCCTGGATCTGTGCGATATTTCAAACTGTAAAGAAATATATTATTAAACAGAGTTGCACTGAAGTCGTTTTCTATCTACACAATATGGTAAAATAATAAATGGCCATAAACACCGTGACGTGTTCTCACCTGGAAAGGGGTTTTCATAACTGATGGAGGTGCATCTGCTCAGGAAAACTGAAGGGTAATAGTACATCTGGGAGCGCCTGGAACATACAATATTTCCGTCAACATCACACCGTGTGATTGTAAAACATGAACTGTGCATGTGTGGAACTAAGGGAGTAGTACAAGGGAGTAGTAGCTTACATCATGGGGAATATGCGTCCAGACTCTCTCAAATCGATCCACCAGCTTTGCTTGGGAGAACTTGACATCTGTTCAAAACACGCAAAAAATAATCCTATCATCAACTTTATTAGCTGTTGTCATAAACAGAGTTTATAAAATACATTACAAAGAAAAGTAAAGAAAAAGCTTCTCAGGCCAAAAAGCAGTCATTAGGTTTGAGACATGATGTATTCTTAGCTGGTTATTTTTGTAGTTAGTTTGTTCTACTTTATTTTGACTGCTTCCAGCTGTATGCCCGAGACATATTGTCAGCTTCCCATGACCATAGGATAATAGAAGGAATTTCCCGGGCACCAGTCTTTTCAAATCAAGTACGGATGAACATAGGGAGAAGAAAAAGGGATGAACAGGGCAATCCCTTTCATGAGAGAACAGGAAGTAAAGTTGTCACCCTTTTTCCTTTTTAACCGCACGTGGTTATTTATGAATGTTCGAGTTAATTGGACCTTAATGCGCACACAGTTGAATTAATTGACAGTTTGCTAAACCCCGCCTCAAAACATCGATTGTGCAAGAATAGCTTAGTAAATGTAACTCGGCATGGCAGGCCCACAGCAAGGGGGATATCATTGGAAAAGGCCCTTTGGCCTGAGGACTTCTTTTATTTCTTATATTATGCTGAGAGCGGGGAGTCTTGATAGGGAACGTAGGAAGCGGCATGTCCATTTACAAGTGTGTCTTCAGAGGCACCTTAAAGTCTGATCTGACATGGATTGGTAGCCAATGGAGAGAAGCTTGAACTGGTTTAATATAATAATAAATAAGTCCTTTTAGCACTATTGCGGTCTGTAAAATAAATGCAAAAAAATAACAATAATGTCTGAAAGATGTGGAACATTGGACGGTTTAAATGGAGTTTCAAGCTCGAAGTAGAGAAAAGCCTTCAAATTCCTGAGCGCTTGTGTGAGTCTGTGCGTCAAACTGCAATAATTAGCTCATATCAATCAGCTGTGGCTCATCCAGCAGCAATCAAAAGGTTGTCATGGTAACTGCTCAGTCGGCTCGGCAGTTAAAAACTGGAGCGCACGTCGCTGACATTTATTGCTCTGTATTTTTGAATTGTTATTAAAGATGACCTTTCGTCGTTAATCGAAGCCGCATATTTAAAAAATGAAAGAAAAGCATTAAAAAAGGTCCACCCTGCCATGACCACTTACGTCACTTAGGTGCTGGTGGATGTTTCCGGCAGCAGTCGAGCTGAGCGGTGTCGCCAGCCGGCTGCCATTCATACTGCAAAAGAGCGTTGCCTCCTCAAAGGTTAGCTTCGGCTCCTTAACGAACCAAAACTCTGCCCCATCTATGAAGATGGAGCTCTCGTGGTGTCCACCTGGAAAGCAGGAAATCATTCTATGAGCAGGTCATCTGAGAATTAACAAAATGATGAATCAAAGAAAGTCTGTCCGTCCCATTTGAACACAGACTCGGTCATTACCTGGATTGTACCAGTCTGGGTTCTGTGGCGCCTTTCCTGTTGAAGCACACGAGGTGAACAAAGAACGAGTTAGAAGGAAATCTTGTTCTTTCCCTCATGGTGTTCTCTAAAACTACAGAGCCATTACAAATCTCTTTCATTTGGCAGCGTTGCTGAGAGTCTTACCGCGGGGTAGTTGGCAGACCCACTCTAGCCTGGCGTCGCAGTGAAAGGGAGTGGCGTAGAATGGTGTCGGAGGCAAGTCGTGCAGCAGAAACACAAACAGGTGTTTCAAGGTGCTCTTGGATGTCTAACAAGGACACAAAAAATCATCATGAAGGCAACAGACAAGAAAAGCTGTTTTCATATGCGTGACATTGAAGATCTTGTTGCAGAGTCTGATTGGCAAGATATTTCTTTTTTTAAAGTACTTCATTTAAATGGAGGCGATGGCAAAAGAGAATCAGCTCCCTTTCGTGTGAGTCCAATAAACAAAGATAAATCATCATCATAGCCACTTTGATGTTTGGCAAGTGGCGGCGTCCTTGTGATGTAGTAAAACAAACAGGAACCACTGCTCCCACCAGCTGTCTTTTCTGGGATTTTGTTTCAGGACAGCATGGAGGATATGAAATCCCAAATGGCCTTGATTCTGAGATTAAGCTGTACAGTACAGATAACCACATAGACAAGCATGCAGACAGACAGTATACATTTAAAACACATAGGTGGGCGTGGCAGTGGAGCTCACCTTGAATGCAGCGCAGTCCCGCCTGTATGCATCATCCTCATGGAAATCTTGGTGCAAAACATCCATGGAGACCTGTTGTGAATAAATTAAATGGACGGACTTCTTACTAAATAAATGCAATACAGTGCAGTAAGTATATCCAAACCAGATTTATTTTATTGTTTGAGATTAATAAAAAAGGTGCAGTTTCAGGACTTTTATAAAGCATTATAATCCAGCACTGATATCATCTTCTTATTGTTTTCAAAATACTTTTATTTGTTGCAGGAATTTAGAGAATTCCCTGTCTTGTCACTATTATCAACATGTTAATTGATGGATAAGAATATTTGTTGAAAAACGCTGAATGACTTGTTTATTAGTTGGAGTCATACTCACAGGCTGGCCGTTGCTCCACTGCCAGGAGCGATCAGCCGGGTTTCTTCTGTTCAGGCCAACCCAGAAGTGCCGATTATCACTGCAACAATAACACCGGCGCAAGACAACCGTCATTCGTGACACGAAATTAATCTTCTTTCAAAGAAACTAAAAAAGGAGATGTTGCCGCTTTGTTTTCAGATGCGACGGTTAAAGCAACGTGTGTGTGTGTCTGTGTGTGTGTGTACCTGATGCTGTCTCTCAGGATGCTGTGCAGGGCCCTCATCTCATTGTTGCTTGTGAAGCTGGGCAGGTTGGCTCCCAGAGCCAGACAGAACCTCTCAGCTTCCTCCCAGGAGCGCTTCCTGCTCAGCCTTTCCTCATGAAACACCTGACGAGACCAAAAACAACAATTTACCACAGCTACTTAAAACAGTGAGGTAATGCAGTAAAGCCGATTTAGCTGTCAGATAATGTAATGTATAATAACAATCAATAGGAAAGCCATTGTTTGGATTGGTCCAATACAAAAGCAGGTTCAGTAATAGCTACTTAAGAATTACTTTATTTACTATCTAATTCTTCATTTGTTCCCAAACAATGAGGTTTTTAAAATTATGTTAATATTTTTTTCAACACACACACACACACACACACACGCACACGCACACGCACACGCACACACCTTGTAGCAGTGTTGGATGTTTGGTCTGGACACCCATCCATCAGGACAGGTAGCGTTGGGGTTCGGCTCCGGTTCTGGGGGTGGAGGTGGACTGAGGTCTGTTCTACAAATGGTACCGGCCTTAAAAATGGTGCAGTTCTTCACCTCCCACTTGCCGAGGGGTTTATCGGTAGAAATCACTGCACAGCCTCCCTCCCGATCTGAAACACAGAAAAGTTAAGTCTAATGGGCAAAAGAAAATGTACCATGTAAATGACTTGTATTTTAACATATATATCATTTGATTTAAATGTGGGCCTGTTGTCCTGGTAACACTGACGCACACAACCTTTGAGAGCATAAGCAGACATGTATGTACATACTGCTAGTGACCCAGGAAACGGTGAATGGTAAATGTTATTTTTATATTATTTTACTAGTAAATGTGAACCGAAACAACCATAATCTGGAGAGAGGTTCAGAATGAAATGCACGACGCATTGTAACACTAAACTTAACCAGAGTCTGTTGTGACATGGCTACTCCTTCGGTCCTGTGCTTCTACTCCTCCGAGTGGTTTTCACTAACCTGGTTCGAACCAGCCCCAGTTGGTGTATGCAACCACACCCAGGGTCCCATCCTGGCTCAGCCACCGGTACTCCCCTGTGTTCTTAATGTCCTGCAGCCCGATCCAAAAATACTGAGGCTCCACGCTGATCTGCGTTCGGAGCAGACGACTGATGAAGGCCTGCTCAAACCTGGAAAGAACGGCCGAATATGAGAACCGCAGAACGTATTCATGTGGGCAGCATCTGAGGGGTGTCCGAGTGTGCTTTTAACCAAGCGGTTCCCCTACCTGCTTCTTACGGTGATGTTGCAGCGATCTTTGAAGGACACTTGATTGGTGTTCACTTGATAACAGGAGTTGCCGTGTCTCCTCCAACCCTGAGGGATTCACACCAGCGACTCTTAAGTTACATTCAAATCACAAGCAAAGAAAAAGCACAAGAGTTTCATGTGTGGAAGGACGGAGATCACTGCCACGCAAACATGGATGAGAATAAACAAAGAGGAAATAACATTTAGCATCGAGGCCTCTAGTTTGCACGTTTCGTAGTCTTTGAGCCCGGACCTCAACCACATGTCAGCAGGCAATAAAATTGGGAAAATAATGCAAAAACACTGCAAGCTTCACCTTGGGAAATCAGGTCACATCCTCAAATACTCACATCCTCAAAGCGGCATCCGACCTGTGCTGCCGATTCATTGACCTTTCCTTTCTTCTGACACATGAAAGGTAGCCTCTGTGAGCAGTCGCCGACCCGCCAACCAAGACGCTGTGGAGCACAGAAACAGGTTTGATTTCGCAGGCCTTGAATAAACCAACTCGTATAGCAGATTAAAAAAAAAATTCAGTGGGTGTGGTTAGAAGAAACACACACACACACACACACACACACACACACACCTCTCCAGCGTAGAAGACACAGCTGGTATCTAAAGCATGCTGGACCGGCTGGTTTTGGTCCCAGTAGGTGAAGGTGACCGGTGCCTGGTCGATCCACTTGAAGACAGTGGTGTTCATGCCAACACCGACCAGACCGATCCAGACGTCCAACCACTTGCTGCCTGATGGGCCATAACAAACATAAGAACATTACTATATGGTACTGTTAAAAAAAGAACGTCAACTCAAAACCGTTAAAGCTCTGACGGGAGATTTCTATCATTTAAAAAAAAAAAAATGTATGCATTTACCTGCATGGAAGTTAGTGCTGATCATCTCTTTGCTGTCAACGGAGTGGAGGCTGGCCAGAGAGCCTCCTTCTCCTCCCTCTGTGTGGTTACAGTGCATCTGGGCCTCAGTAATGTTTCGAGGCACGTCCGTCACTAACTTGTAGCACCAGCCGCTCCACGGGACCCAGCCGTCGGCGCACACCGTTTCGCTATATACAAAAGAGTCTGTAAAGGAGGACCGAGACAGACAGAGGACGTGAGGGGCAGTCAGGTCAGGGTCATTTCTCTATCCCACAAAAAGAAAAACTACACAAAGAGAGCTACCTGTGGTTAAAACCCTAGTAGAAGAAGTAAAACAACCTAAGAGCCTTATTATAAATTCAAGGGAAGGCCTCAAGGGTCGTGTCATTCGTCCGTCAGACTCTTTGGTTATGCTGTATGTATTGTGAAGCCATGAGCCGATTGAAGCTTTGAGATATGTAGCCTTGTTTCTCACCAACAGCCACACAACCGTTCCTCCAGTGCCCCCATGAGGTTAATATCTGTGGCTTTGGAGGGAAAAAGTCTTCACCTAATGGATTGGATTCATGTCTAACTCAGAAGAACTTTGGGTGACAACCTGACTACAAATGTTGTATATGTCAAATATGCTGTGTTTGTCACAGAGCAGCATATGCTAGCATAGTAACCAAGATGGCGAACAAGGTAAACATTAGAGCTGCTTCACATCAGCACTTTAGCATGCATCTAAGCCCGAAGCAGAGCTGTGCCGTAAGTACAGCCTACAGCACGGCCGTGGACTCTCGAACAGGGTTCAGAGGAAATGAACGTGCACACAGGCAGTTAACCTACCGGTTGGTGCCTCGCGAGAGGCGTTGACACTCTTCTTGCAGATGTATGGCAGCTCCTGGTTGCACGCCTCAGACTCATAGCGCTGATTGGAGTTCAGCACTCCGCAGTCCGACTCAAAAATGATGGGGGTGGATGGCATTCCTGACACGCACGCACGCACACACGCACACACAACCACACACTGCAAGTTATTTTCAAGGTTCCGCTTATCAACCGCGTAGGGAGATGAACAAAAGAACTGTTGCAATGACGGTTGAATGCAAATTACAGCCACCACTAAGAGCTCATATCAGCAGAGGGCCAGATGGCTGCAGTATCCTTGACGTTCACAGTGCAGCTTAAGAACAACATCTTCCCTTTGAGAAGGGAGGGAAAAAAGCACGACATATTACAATAGCTAGAAGGCGATATAAAGCCTTCCATTCAGTAGTATTAATGAGTTATTCAGCGACAGTGGTAGCCCCAACACTGTGTCCGAAACACAGGCACAATGAGCTTCTTTGCAACACTCGCCACATTGTTTCCCCGACTGACACCAAGTCAGTTTATAGAAGGCGGAGCCCGACAGATTAAAGTTGCAAAACCGTTGGATGTTTGAGCAGAACCGTTGCACCTCATGTTTTATTTGAACCAGTCTTAGATCACCATGTCTTTATGTGTCATTTATATAGATACTCTCAGAAATGGGACAAAGATTAGAAATAAGACACTTCTTTTTGTTGAACCACAATCACCTGTTTCCCAGCGCAGCGTTGTTAGAGGGGAACCATCGGACCACTTGCCAGCCATGATTACTGTCTAACTGGTGAAGGCCGATCCACATCCTCTCAGGCATTCTGTCAAGCCCGTCCAATACTGCACAATGCAACACAGGACAAGTCAGGCATACGTGTACAAATCCATCCATCCATTTTCAATACCGCTTATGAAGGTCTAAAATAATATCAAACATCACGATTAAAACACATCACGATCATTTGGAATGAAACGGCACACATGGGGATTATACAACCAGTTCCCTTGATCTTCAACTTCCCCAAACACAAATACTATGAAGCCGTTGCAACATCGCGCTCTCAAGAGTCTAACCACACTAACTGAAGAGCACAGGACACTCTGCATGCAAGACATAACCGGTGTGATGACGATCATGCAAACTCCACAAATGTTGAAAAAGGAAGAATTCTTGAACTGGCTTTCAGCTGATGTATCAGCGGCATGACAGTGGGCCAGGTTTTCATAAAAGAAGAACCAGGAAACAGAAGAACAAATAGAAGAAGCGGTACAGACGCTATACACAGACACTCAGGTGACACACATCAAGGCGTTCTGTCCTTTCTTTTACTTTCATATAAAATACAATAAGTAGGAACAACCTAATAACAAAATGAAACACAACAACATGACGCCAGGTCATTTAGAAGTTGCACCGTCCATAAATCGAATGAGACCGAGACGAAAGAATAACTTAATAACTGATCTTTGCTTATTAAAAACACATTGTTTGAGTCCAAATGGGAAAGCCTACGTGATACGACATTGACTTTTGAGAACAATCAATATATCAAAAGATCATTTTATGATATTATTCACATCAATCAAACGTGGCATTGAGGCACAAGGGGGAAAAGACGGAGATGCATTTTAGTTTTCTTTGTTTCATTTCTTTAAATAGTTTGTTACCTTTCAAAAGATCTCAAACAGTATAATTATAGTTTTGGGCTTTGAAAGACGCAGACCAGCTGATATATTTAGAAAAGGGTGTATTTTTAGTTGGTTTGGTTTTAAAGTCAACAAAACCGTTTAATAATTTGTTTTATCTTTTTTTATATTTATACCTGTTGTCAATGTGTGTGTTGGGGAGCAACCTATCAGATCAGAGCGTTTGTAACAAGAAGTCCATTTTGATATTATAGGTGGAGTAGAAACAAGAACGGGAGAAGAAGAGCAGGAACAAAAGAAGAAGAAAAAGAAGAAGAACAGAAAGAAAAAGAAAAAGAAGAAGAAGAAGAAGAGTCTCACAGGTCTTGGAGTGGAGGTCGGCGGGCTCAGACACACTCAGCAGGTCGGCTCCTTGACTACGACATGAGTCCAGCGCTTCCTTCCAGGTCACCGCGGCACTGGAAACGAACTCATAGCAGGACTCCCCTTCCGGGCCGGCAAACAGAGTCTGGCAACCCTCCTCTGCAAGGTCAGAGAGACGGGATCAGCGTGAGCGTGAGAATCAAAGTGTGCCACTTATGTTGATGCCAGATGTAATCCAACCGGATCCATTACAGAGACACATTTTTTTATTGTGACCCAGCTTTGAGCAAACATGTTCATTAGAAAACTCCCTTTAAGGGCTGCCGCATGTCTCCATTAGGAGTAAAAGGGCCACAAATCGTGAAAAATCGTGATGATGTATTGAAGAACATGCCAGGTGTCAGACAGTATCCCATTTTCCTGTCGAGGTCGTAGTCCCATGTGGTGGCGCACCAGGACAGTCCAGGTAAATCCGCATCTGGGAGGCACCCGTGATGCCAGCTGCCGTTGTGCTTGAAGGGGAACTCGCAGGGAGAGCCGGCAGAGTTCCCACCGTTGGTGTGGACAACTGCACGGAGAGGAGCAAAGAGCAAAGACTCATTTCAACCTCGGGTGTTTGTGCCGTTTCGAAGATAACCCAAACAAATGCGGCGTCGCGTTCCGCAGCCACCCAACCCCAGGTGTCCTTTTTCTCAAGAACACACGGTGCAGATAATGTCAGCAAAGTGAACCCGGCTGAGAGGAGAGTCTTCCTTTGGAAACACCGTTGGACCACATCGGAGGACAGAAATGGGTTTGTTTGTGGTCAACGGCAACGTTTGCCAATGTAAAAAGGAAGCAACGCTGCCAATAGGTTTCTACATGCGCACCCCCACCCCGAAACTCACATCAGGGCCTGTGTTTTGGGAAGTAAAAGGAATGACGGTGAGCGAGGAGAAATAAGATGTTATTTAAGAAAAGGGAAATTGTCTTTTCAACGCATCTTCATGCCAGTCTAGATCCTCTCCGTTTGTTTTTATATTCATGTTTTATTATGAAGAAAGCATGTACCACTCCCACGTGTGTTCTGGGTTCTATGGATATATGTACATCTAAAGTCTAAAGTGATACCTTTACCATTATTACTGTCATTAGTCATAGATACAGACATCAGCTTTCATACTTGATCCAAAATTGCAATTGAAAAAAAACTAACTACTTACTCTGGAGTAGAGATTATATTATTTGAAGAAAATCCCTGTCACTTAATGCTAGTGTAATTCGTACAAATGATAATCAACAAGAAATCAACACCATTATGAGTTATTTGTACACTCCTACTATAGTTAGTGAACATTGTGCAGTTTAAGGACCTAAAAGGATTAACACTCAAAGTTTCCCTGTCTTCTCTCGGGGATCCTTTTCAATGTAATACACAGAAAACATACACGTCTTGTAAATCCTATCAGTTCTGACCTATTTGTTAAGGTGTTGGATCACGTGAGCCCCAAAGGAGCCATGCAGTGAGCGCCTTTTAACCTGGAATGTGACAGAGCACACATGAGTGATGATAGATCAGTCAACCAACCAGTCAGGTTCTGTTTAAAAAGGCACATCCTGTTTGATCATGTCTCAGCGAAGGTAACACCTGACCATAGGGCGTGGCATTATCAGCTTTGTTTTCCACTCAAAACAAAACGGCACTACTTTCATGTGATTTCCTCAAGGGTTAGTCCGCCCTCAGAGCTCCACAGTGGGCAGCAGAGAGCACTTTCTCACAGAATGCATCTCTCAGATAAGACGGTGGAAACCACACTCACCACGGTACAGCCGCCGGCAGATGTTGTCATGGGACGCTCCCCTTACCCACGAGTCATTAGCGTCCCGCTTGGCCGACACTTTGCCGTCGTCTCCCGTCAGGGCCATTTGATAAATGGTGAAAACGGCCCCGTCCTGGCAGCGCCACCACAGCAGGATGTTGGAGCCACAGTCGACCAGGGACAGTGCCTTGGTGGGGACGTCCAACGCCAAGCACAGGGACGTGGCCACGTGGAAGAGCCGGTGACCCGAGCCCCACTTCCAGAGCTGGGAACTGTCGTTCAGGTCGCAGCGGGTGAGACTCAGGTTTGCCGAGGCTGCTGGACCTAGACACATCCCCGTGCTCGAGTGCTGGATGGTGAACGCATCCTCGTCTGTTACGGAACAGATCAAATTCATTAGAATTGACAGTAACCGTGGCTACAATGTAGTTCTTTTGAGATCATTTCCTCTGTGCTTTTTAGGGGAGGGGGAGGATTTAAAAACGCTTTTTAGCAGCAATCATACACATTGGCGAAAAGTCCCAGATAAATGTATAACACCGGATCTCTTTATCTCTTTAAAGAAAGAAAGCCATCAGAAATAAAATTGCTACAGGCAACTCCCCCCACCAAACAACAAAATAAACTGTATGGAGAAGAACACAACCTAACAGTTGAACCAAATACATGAAATTGTGGCAGGATCCATATATATATATATATATATATATATATATATATATATATATTACCTTGATGGGCATTGTTTAGGGCTGATTTTAGACTCATTATATAGACAAAAAGGAGACACATTTAAATGAATGTATTGCTCGAGATATACAAGTAACTGCATAGTCACCAAGAAAAAGCAGCACGTGTGGACACATAATAACCGAGGTAAATAGTTACACAGCTAAATATGAAACAAACACAATGGATGTTTGCATACAAAGGCTTTAAAAAATATATATATATCACGCCACTTGACTGTGTAGCGTTGCAGCCGTTCACAGTTCTTTGCATTGAGCAGCAGCTCAGCCTCCATAATCCGAGGGCTGTTTACAGATGTGCATGATTTATAGCTGGGGGGGGGATGAGTTTGAGCTGTCAGAATATGTCCAGACACCAGCCCCACTGGGGGAAGGGAGCCATGTCAAACTACCAACTGACCCGACTCAACTCGAAGCTGCTCTTCCATATCCACCTCCACTTGCTGTGGTCCAGCGGGTCTGACGCTATTGTCCTCGGATTCACATTCACGCTCGTGAGTTATCACGCTCAGTGGGACCCTGAATGGCAGGAACGGGCGCGTGCACAGTGGGAAAGTGTCGCAGAAACGAAAGCCCAAAGTGTGGGGCGCTCGAGGTTAGGCGCATACTCACCGAAGCCGTCGGCGTCGGCCGACAAACAAGTCCCCAAGAACACAGTTGTCCCCAACGCAGTCCACAAACAAAGGCAAAGTGTCGCTCCGGACGCGGTCAGCATGGTGGCGGTGTTTGGGCTGGATTCATAAAGCAGGACGTCCTCGCGCAGCGCTGGAGCGTGAATATGGGCCGGTCGATGCGTGAACTCCAAACCGAAAGTGCTCCGATAACTAACCCAGTACTCCGCACTGTCAGCTGTGTTATCCAGAGTCCCGCTCTGACGACGCCATCAAGCTAGCGCGAGCCCGAATGAACGGAGGGACTTCCGGTTCCACTCGCAGGGTAAAGTCCACAGGCGGCCCGACGGGAGTTGTGTGGAAGGTTGGTTCAACGTGATGTCAATGTACACTACATAAATAAATAAATAAATAAAAAGTTCACTGGAAGGCAAACCATGAATCACCGAGCACAAAAACAACAAATATGTATAAAAAATATATATATATATATATATATATATATATATATATATATATATATATATATATATATGTATATATGAAAGAGAGAGAGAGAAAACAAAAATATTAAATACATTTTGACTTAATAATAACTAATGAGATTTTTGTTTTAACTTTAATATCACATAACTTGTTGTAACCTGGGCCATCTCATAATGATGACCTACTTAAACGTTTTAAAGTAAATGGCGGTCTGATTTTGAAGGCGAACTGTCTCCACCGGTCTTCCGTCTTTCCCAAGATGTGTCGCTCTTCTCGTTGGTGCCTTCACGTTCCCACAACAACACGAGACGCGCGCACGTTGCGTGTTTTTCTTCCACCGACTGCAGAGGAAGTGCAGCAGCGGCATTAATGATTCATCTCGTGCGTACAGTGGCACTTAATGTTTGTACTTTGTCAACGTAGCAGCTGGTCTGAATTATTAACCACTCTGATGTCAGATACCACCAGAGAAAGAGTCAATAGCTGCACTTTGCCGTCTCGTTTTCTCCACTCAAACCTTTATTTAGACAAGCTAATAGACTGGTTGGAGTTATTTAAGCTTAATTACACATTAGGCGAGTATTGTATTTCTTCTTTCTTTTACACAAAGGTCGACAAACTTAGCAATGTTTGGCAAAACGTGTGATCCATCAGTGATGTACAGTGAGTCATGGAGAGAGTAATTAAGTGTGAAAAGACCAAGGATACTAGGTGCAAAGAAAGCGTTTAAAATCTTTAATTACTTTTAACCTACCTTTTAAATATTGAACATAGAAGACTAAATAAAGAGCAGTCTCGTTTCCAGTCAATCTGGCTGTTCTTGGTCATTTAAATATATGTTCATTGTCACTCATTAGGCTTTTGTATAAATAAAGCAAAGCATTCTCTGCAAGCCTGTAGCCTGTAGTATTTCACCATCACTCTCCATTAAAGATGCAACACATGTATCCAGTGGACCAAATTGTTAAAACGGCAAACAAACCCTCCAGAGCTTACGTGGGTATAGATAACGCACAGGAAGATATTATTCCAGTAGGAATTCTTTGATCTTGTCCTCGGAGGAAATAGCTGTGGAAACGTCCTGCTGACCGTTTAGATGAAAGGAAAGTGAAGTAATTGATCACCTGAAAAGGTGAGACGTTCGGAGGACCTTCTCTTCTTCCCGCAGCAAGACTCAAGTGATGAAACTGGGAATTGTTAGGCCGAACCGCAATTTATTAAAACACAAAGAGAATTGTGCAAAAATACATCTGGTAGTTTGCTTTGCATCAGCAGACAAGAGTGAACAAGGGAATGACTCCAATCAACAGTTATGCCTTATACATTTTAGTTAGTTTTAAACATACAACTCTTTTGTCAATATACAGCATGTGTAGTTAAAAAAATAAAATCAAAAAATACAAAAGTAATACTGATACCAATGCTGCAGCTCCAACAGCTCCTGAAACTCTGAATGAAATGTACAAAATACTCTTTCGTCATCAATCTGCCTCCTACTTATGACAATAAAAGTTACTTTTGACCCCTGAAGTAGATCAAGACCTCCTTGCACCTGTTTTTATCAAGTTGAATACAAATCTTTCATTATCCAAATAACTTTCCTAAATACCGTTTCCAACTATAATTCATTAAATACTCACACTGCGGGAGTGTTTAGTACCTCTTTTAGCACATTTAAAAATCTCTAGCGTCCCTTCTTCAACAACTTCATTTGTGAGTCGACGTCTTTGTCAGTCGAGAGAATTCCAATGTGGGCTCACAACAAATGTCGTTAGCAATCATTAGTCTCATGTGGGCGTTTCAGAACGCATGAACACTGTTGAGAGCAACCGGGATCCTTCAAGCACGTTCTCAAAACTCAACAAAAGGGGAAACGTCTGGCGTCCTCATCTCACCACTGTCCTGAGGAGTCACAGCTTTACAGTGTCATTCACACCTGATGGGGAAATGGCGAGAGGCAGACAGATGATGGGAGAAACAGTAGAGACCTTTTTTTTAAAAAGGAATCACTGAGCATATACATTGTCATATTCATGTTACTTCTCGTAATGCTGTTCATTCTGTACACATGACATCTATTGCATCTGTCCATCCGGGGAGAGGGATCCTCCTCTGTTGCTCTCCTGAAGGTTTCTTCCCTTTTTCCCTGTGAAAGGTTATTTTTGGGGAGTTTTTCCTGATTCGATGTGAGGTCCTGGGACAGGGATGTCTTATGTGTACAGATTGTAAAGCCCTCTGAGGCAAATTTGTAATTTGTGATATTGGGCTATACAAAATAAACTGAATTGAATTGAATTGAGTGCTATTCTCCCGAATGAGCCTCCAGGTGTGTGATCAGCACATTTCCGTCCGACTCTGTGGCCTGCGAGCCGGTTTGTCTGTAGTAAGCGCTGCTGAGCGTGGGGAGCCGGCGGAAGCGCGAAGAGTTCCTCTTGTACACGAACCACATCGCTCCTGCCACCAGGGCAAAGATCAGGACGGCCACCAGCACGGCGGCGGGGACGACGCCGTGGTGTAAACCTGAAATACGCAACGTGATCGATTTTAGGAGGTTTCTTTGAATTATACAAACAGTAATGCTGATATATTATATAATTGGTAGGCCTATTGAGATCAACCCCACTTTGAAAATACTCCACGACAAACAAAAGTCCTGCAGTCAAATGTAGTGGAGTAAAAACCCTTTTAGTAGAGGAAAAATATCTGTAGTAGTATAAGTACAAAGTTGGATGAAATGGATATATTGAATTGAATTTGTACTTAAGTACAGTGGAATACTGAAGAAAAATTGTTTTTCTGTGCACAAAAAAAGGCGTATTTCTCTTAAATTCGGTTTACAAATTAGTTAGCACTTTTATAATCCATCCATCTGACAGGTATGGCATATCAAGATGCTGATTAGACTGATCATTACTGAAATGTGTAGTTTTATCATCAAACACAATGCCACAAATGTTGCATGTTTCGAGGGGGGGGGGGGTTTCTCATCACAGATGAATCCTGTGTGACCAAAAGATGCACATCTGTAGCCCGATTTGTGTGAATTCCATAGTTCAGACATAACAAATGTTTTTCTTCCAAGATAAAACTGCACATTTCAGAGTGGCCTTGTATTGAGACCAGCCCGAGACACACCTGTGTAATAACCATACTGCTTAATCAGCATCACTCATCACCAATCACCCATCCAAAGTGTAAATCGTCAGATGAAAGTGCACTTTACCATTTAGAGGTTCCACTTCCACCTCAGCGATTACATCTGCAAAAGAATACATTAACATATTATGTTCGTTAGCTTTTTTTTTTTGTTCCACCTTGCTTGGTTTTCACGCCGCGACTGTCAGAATCGTGATTTTTAAACCTGTAATACAGATTCATTCGGAAACAAGATGTGAACATGTATGCATCACCATATCATTTTGGGGAGCTACAGCAACAAATATTCAATATGGTGTACGAGTTCAATACAGGGGACCCCGTAGTCGCTCGGAAGGCCCCCACTTGGACTCACTTGAGGTCGTTTTGCAGATGAAGCCGAGTCGCTCGGTTGCACTGCGACAGGTGCCACACGCCGTCAACCACCCCTGGTCGTAACACAGGCATCCTGCAGTCAGCAGCTTGGCGTCTGGGGCTTTGTTGGGCCAGTTGATGTAGTCCATAGCTGAGCCGTCCACCCAGGCCCATAGAATCAGCTGAAAGCACAGGCCACCAGTTGATGAAATGGGATCTCAGGGCACCGCGATCATCTCATGGGTACCAGAGCGTGATCGATTCTTACTGTCGGTGTTGAAGTACATCCCAACCACACGGCGTGGTGAAGGAACCCCGACGACCACAGCTGCTCCAGAACAAACGATTCTCCGTCTCGCTCTCAATGGTCAGGACGTCCGAGGTGTTGACTAGGAAGTGACAGCAGCACAAACAAACTCACGACCGCCGTCCGTTTTAAAGCAGCAATTTCCCATCTTTTGGAAACCCTCCGCAATACAAATACATGTTCAAATACATTCCTTTCAAAAACAATATAGCGGGCAAGTATCAAGTAATATGAACACACTAAACACACTAAAAGTATGCAGCCTTAAGCTGAATTTTACTGGTTATATCCATTTCTAAGTGGCATTTCTAATTAAGAACTCAACACAGTTTACTAAAGAGCTAGAGCGTCATCCGAGCAGCTCCTCTCGTTGACCTGAAGGGGGAGTATGTATTCCATACTGCAGATTACAGTGATTTAACACATTTCTCTCATTTCCAATCATACCATTGTCATCAATAACAAAAACAAGGCAGTAATGAAAAACCACAAGATTGCATGTGATGAATCTCTACCTTTCTGCCTGCAGTGCTCTCTTGACTCTTCAAATGTAAGCTTCTGCACCACAGGCTCAAAGTCGTAACAGCCATGTCTGAATTTCACCCACGTGGAGGGACACGCCACCTCGTATGAGATGAAGGGTTTGTTGCCTGAGAGAGAGATAAAGAGAGAGAGAGAGAGAGCAGGATAAAAGGCAGAAGACGCTTTCACACATGATGAGGGACAGAAACTCAGCAGCTGAGGATGTGCGGTGTCGAGTGAGCACTGACTTGGTGGGGGGACATGACACAGGGCTCCTGGTAGCGGAGTTTCACAGTCAGCTCTCCGCCAGCCTCCGCTCACGTCCATGTACACACACTCTCCCGTGACAAAGTCGTCATCGACCGCGTCCCAGTGCGTGTACACCGTGTCACTGCCATCTGACCACTGGTAATTGATGCCACTCTGTAGGGAAGTGACCAGAGTGTCCGTGAAGAAGTTGCACTTGTGACGACACTCCGACAGGAACACTCAACACATAATTCACACGGACCTCTGACTGTGTTGTTCTTTTTTTTGCATTGCAAATTGTGCACTTGTGCTGAGATGAGTTTTTTTTTACGTGAATAAATGCAGGTTTTGTTCATATATATATATATATATATATATATACTATATATATATATATATATATATATATTTTAAAAGCACATTGAAAATATTTTCTGAAATTCATCTCATGCATGCTGATGTCTATTCTCGATTTAGATGACAATAGAATGCTGCAGGAAAGTTTAAAACACACTGATTCCCTCGACAACAAAAAACTAATGGGATTTTTCCATCGGATTATAAAAACCACAAACAGTAGATGGTTAGCTTAGCTTAGCATAAAGACTATCAGCAGGAAACAGGAGTCTTGTCGTCACCATGACCGTGTGACTTAGCTAAAGTAAAAGTAATAGTTTTGACACTTTTGTGAGGCTGAAAAAAAACATGACGTTAGTTCTTTTCCTCCTGTTTCCTCTCTTTATGCTAAGCTAGCTAACCGGCTGCTGGCTGTCGCCTTATATTTACCGTACCGCACGTGAAAACCATACCATCAAATTCTCATTTAATTACTGCTAAAAAAGGTTACTAAGCGCATTTCCCAAAAGGCAAACTATAGAAAAGCAGAGACACACACACACACACACACACACACACAACCATCTCAGAGGTATACAGTACATATTGCAAGAGAGGATACATACGTCTTGACTATACAGTCCAATCCAGTGGGGCACTGCCAATCTATTGACAAGGACCGTAAGGAAAGCCTGGTGGTATGCATCTGTAACGCTCACTAGGTCAGAATCGTTCTCTATGCACATATGCATGGCCCCGTACCAGCTCATGTTGCCGGACACGACCTTGTAGCTGCGGCTCCTGTACTCAATATTGTCAGGGAGAGGGTGGTGATAGGAGTGGGTGGGGGGTTTGGATATATCTGTTTCCAGAAAAAATAATAAAAAAGGACAAAAGAGAGGAAGAAGGGGTAGAATGATTACCTCAAGTCGTTAATATTTGGCACACGTGCAATCAACAGATAACTGATTAGCTAATTAGAGCAATTAAAAGAAGTAGTTCGACCGTTTGGGCTCATTTGCTTTCTTAAAGAGAAAATGATTATCGCTCTCACAGCTGAGTAGTGACTTCCGTCAGTGAGTCCCGTCATCATTGTGACGTTGCCAAGCAACGAGCGGAAAATCACAGACTCCCAGTTTCACCACAGATTAAACGAGAAGATATAAAGGTGCTGCCAGGCTAACTGTTCCCAGTTGTTATGCTAACGCAACATTACCGGTCTTTATGCTAACGCCCCATTTCCTGGCTCTGGCTTTGTTGTTACTAACAGATATGAGAGTGGTATCAATCTTTTTATTTCACTTTCGCAAGAAAGTGATTAAGCGCATTTCTGAAAATTTCAAACTATTAATTTAAGGTTAACAATAAAAGCTTTCAATTATCAGAAAAACAATGCAAGGCTACCTGAATGGAGGGCCTGGTGTGCCCATAGAAATGTGCCTTGCCACCATCACTGGTGTCATTATGTGTTGAGTTTCATTCAAGTTAAATACGTTTCAACCTGGCACAATCCCCAGAAACGTGGTCATTGTGACTATGGGTCATTACAATTTACGGGACACGGGAAAACAAGGATATCAGGGCAAGCTGCACACTTACGAGATTCCTTGCAAACATGAGTCTGACTGAAAGTAAAGTAGCCACCGGGGATAGCCAATATAGTTTACTGCATATAGGATCTATGTCTAAACAATAGGAGAACATGGCCACATGGAAAACACAACACGATGCAATATACCGTATTGTATTGCTTTAAAAACACAGTAAGAAAAACACCAGAATGCAGGTTAAGTCAAATCAACCATGAAATGTTGTGAAATGAAAATGTAATTTCTTTAATTAAAATTCAATCTATATATGGCATAATTGCACCGGGGTTGATTGTGCTTTGTTGCACCCGTTACGCCACACTCAACAGTTCTATATATGACATCAGAGCATTAATCAAGTAGCAAACAACTACTTGCTATGTTAAGATAGAGTGGCGTACTGGAGTTGCTTTTCTGTTTTCATACCTTATCCTTTGCCATGTTGAGAGCCATGTTAAGGCAATCATATATTTGTTCTCAATTCCCTATTGAGCTCCTTTAAGTTACTCTTTAATGTGCCTTTATAGTTCATTGTGTTTTCAATTGTGTTGATGTTTTTTATCCTATTTTTGTAGCAATAGTACTTCCAGTTTTGTTATTCTTTCTGTCATGTGTGGACCAGTATGTGGCTGTCAGGAAAGAAAACACCTGTCAGCACTTATGGGGACGATTCCTTTGGCTTGCAGAGGAGAACAGGTTACGAGAGAAGTGGAGAATGTGATCCGACAGCAAAAGACAAAGAGAGACGTGCAACGAAAAAGACGGTTAGTGACAGAATAAAATCAAAGATCAAGAAACTGTGGGAATCTTACCTTGTGGTTTTTGACAAACAAAGCCATACCCACTCTCGCTGCACTTCTCATCGTACCACTTTCCTGTCAGGTGGAAGTTGTGGTTGTTTGACAGAACAGTGCACAGCGGCTCATCCGCAAATCCACTGAGCCACTCATCCTCCTGGGGTTCATAAAGCACATATTAATACACTCAAACGCATTCACAAAAGCACATTTACAATACTTGGTTGCAACAAATTGTAGCAGTGTAGGTCAACCTAAAGTATTCAAAGCAGCTTACAGTGAGATAGCTCTTGGGTTCAATTGGAGACCAGTTGGTGTAGCTGACCGATCTCCCATTGGTCCACCTCATGGTGTCCTCATCCCGCAGACCAATCCACACACCTACAGAGCTTCCCTGGAGCAACATAGTGATGTAGGCTGCGGGAATGATGGCGTGAAAATAGGAAAATTAAGAAATATATATCTAATCAATTAATATATTATATCTATATACATATATATATATATATATATATATGCACATACATACATATACACACACACATATATATTTATATATTATATATATATATACGCATACATACATACATACATACATATATGTATAGATATATATATATATATATATATATATATATATATATATATATATATATATATATATATATATATACATCACACTGTGGTCTTTCTAACATGCCTACCAAAGACCTTGTCTGATGGTGTTTGTAGAATAAATTAAGCATTCGTCGGACGTTGCCTCTACCTTGTTCAATCTCGTCCTCTACGGCAACCAGCGAGCCAGCGAAGGAGGAGCAGATGGACTGGGCATCTTTCCAACTCTTTCCCTCCTTTGGGCCATCAGGGATGTGAAGCAGGAGACACTGCACACGCAAAACATGAATATCACATTGTGAAATGCAAATCATAATTCCCCCATCACCACCCGGACGCCTGTTTGGAGAAGTTAGAAGTCAAAGCAAATCCAAGCATGTCGTCTTATTTCATAGACGGAGATGGATGTGATTTGATGTTTGGCAGCTCTTTGCATTGACAAGAGCTCTGTTGTGTACCATAGATTTGAGGGAAAATATGAAAGATTACTCAAAGCATGAACTTCTTCACTGTTCATAACCAATAAGGTTAACCTCGAAAAGAAGGCAAGTGTGTGCAGGTATATTTAAAACGAGTTTGAAAGGGTTGCTCAGTGTCCGTTTAGACCGTAGTTCTCCAACACGGTTCAAGTTTAGGTTGGTTGTAATCTACCTCAACACTGGATGCCGCCAAATACTACACACTGCATCTTTAAAGTGTCGACGATGAAACGCAGTTTGAGTCTGTATGGGCCTGTATTTAAAATATATGCATGTATTTGTGTATATGTTGTTATCATATCTCTCATTCCCCTTTGTTTCCTGTCATCACCCTAATAAAGGTACAAAAAGGCAAAGAAAATAAATATGACTCTTTTTTTCCATGTTTTGAGATCGAGGAGAGAAAAGGACAGACGTCGCTACACGGCTTTCCATTCTGTTTAATATGCAGAACAATGCATCTGTTCCAGGTCACTGGGTCTCATTAGGTACCAAACACTAATGAATGTCTGGTTACTGTCATGTTTTTAAACTACCTTTCTCATATACTGTTTTGGTGGAAAATGAGTTCTTACGTTGAGAAGATTTCACATGTTCTTGAGGGAAATCTTTCTTTTAACATCCAATCTTGTATTTTTACTTGAACAATCCAGTGCTTTTTTGAAAGTCCCTTAATTTTGAGACCTCGTACTAGACAAGATGATTTCCTAGAGGATCCGCTGATCTTGCTCTTTATGGAGGTTGACAGGGGGTGATTCTGAACTTGTCAACTTAACTCACTCAAAGAACAGAGAAAGCAAACACAAACATCCTGCTTCTACCGCAGAGGCAGCTGGGAATTTAGAGCTGATTTGTGGAAGAGAACAAGATATAATGAGACACTGTTTTTCTTCCTCAGTTTGTGCATAACAAATATAGGCGGATAATCATTTAAAATGGTAACGATTTACTATAACCCCTCATATACAGCATTGATACACACTAAATACACATATAATAAAGGGTTTATAAAACACTATCATGTGGCTGTAAACTGTATATGTCATCCTTTTAAATCCTCATCATAATAATATATATTGAATATTACTGTTTCATTGTCATTCATTATCTGTTTACACACCAGCCTCCACTTGTGATACTTGTACCCAATACACCAACACGTGCTTATATCTCCTTAAAACTACATAACAAGGAGTTATTAACCTTTCATTAAATGTTGATATGCTGCCTGAATAGGGCATTAAAGAAAACTGTTATGTACTGACGTTAGTTAATGTATTCTACGAGATATTAAGCTTTTACTAATATGTGACAAATATGCATTGAGTTAAGGTTCAATAAGTATGTTTTAGGTGTCTTCGCCTCAACGGAATTTACACACATCGATGATGGTTGTCGCTGCTCGACCCAGCTCTGTGTGTGTGTGTGTGTGTGTGTGTGTGTGTCTGCACCTTGTGTCCGAAGTACATCCATTTCTCTGGACATCCTCCGACGTAGTGCGGCTCCCTGGGAGTCTCCACCACAGACACAGTCCGTCTCTTGCACACGTAGCCGTGGAGGTCGCTGCATTTACCCGCCGACCACTTCCCTGCGACACACCAGGGAAAGCACCACACAGTCTGGTACAGTGCGCGTAGGCGTTCATCGGGGAGTGTTTCTGAATGCGCGTTGCGTTTACCCGATGAAGAGGAGATGGTGACACACAGGCCGTTTCTCCTCGGGCCTCCACTGGCAGTCCACTCTGCCCAGTTCTGATATTCTACCTCCGTCTTGTCGCTCCACCTGCAAACAAATACATTAAATGAACGGACCTCACTGAAGACTCACACGAGGCTCGATTGTGCTCACAAACTCAGCTGAGTTCTGTTTATTTCATATGGTAACACCTGCATGCCCCTTTCCCTTCCATGTGATATGTATTCAGTTTAACCGATTGTATGTATTTAGTTGGCTTTATGTCCCAAATGTGCAACATGCAAGCTACGACATTTGATATTATTTCGTATTGCTCATTTCTGACATTTTTCCCTGATCGAAACACTACCCGCGAACCGTGCATGTGCATTCCAAAGCCCTGTTGCAGATTTATCTTCAATTTGGGAGTGGCTGCCGCCATTGGCAATTACGCCCGCAGGCAGTGATGCAAATTGCTTTTGTGATTTGGGTCCCCGGTTTTCTCTAATAGACAGTTTGCAGTGGCAGCAACAGGAAATGTTTAACAAACCCCAAAACACACACACACACACAGACACACACACACACACACACACACACCTGGCCTCCTCTCCAAGCTGCCCAGTGGACAGGCCAATCCACCAGTCTGTCGGGCCCAGGGAGAGCTGAGGAGACACAGTGAAAGGAACAGAGATGAAAACGAGCTTGTTTCACTCTTACCCTCCTCCTTTGCAATCCAGTCCTCACTGGGCTAGAAGATCGTCTTTTTCAGAGCCTCTCAGACATGAGCGGCCATTCAGGCGGCCTCCTTGGCCCGCGCTTCGTCTCTTTCATCGGCTCGTTTTGTTCCCTTTATCCCCTCACAAGCCTCAACACCACAAGAGACTTCTATAGTGTGGTCCAAAAGGCTGCTGTCGAAAAAGAAAACAGCCTTTTCTCTCACTCCCTGTGTGTGGGGGCACTGGAGCATGAAGGCACATGAGGTAAGTTTTACTTGGCCAAGTGTGTCTGTAAACACTTGAGTTTGTATGAGTGTGTCAATTGTGTTCACACTTGTTCCTTGTTCATGCATTTGTTTGTTTTTCACTTTTTGTGTGTGAACTGTTGGGAACGAGGCCTATTGGGCCATTCAATGGAGGACAGCCTCTGTGATTAAGTACATTGCTTTGGCTGTGAACTACTGGGACATTGTGCTCCTGCTCACTGAAACCCTCCCAAAAAATAGTTTTGTCCCAACGCCCCCGCCATCATTTCGGTTCTTGCAATTAGTTGGCCGCAGTATTTGCAAAGGGAATAAGCAAATGTTGGAGTGATCGTGGAAGAGCAAAATAAATGCTTTACCTGCACAGAGGAATACCAAGTTGATTGGTTGAAGATATTATTTTGTGCAATAGTTATTTCTCTATTTTAAAATGAAATTTCCTTTTGAATGAGCTCTTATGATTTTGTGAAATCAAAAAGTGATTTAAATGAATAAATTACATTTTACCGTGGTGCATGTTTTACAGGGGACATGAAAGAGTTATTGCAATCTTAATGAGGTTTGGTTATCGCAATAATATCATAGACATTTCTGCTGTAAACATGATTTTGGCCGACATAATTATATCACAACATTCTGAATCTGCCAAATGCCATCGGGAGTGTTGTTCTTGATAATTCACTCTCATGTTTGGAATGAAATGTGGACGGAGAAATGAATCATACCGTTACGGTGGTGCTGTATGATACCACTTGATTATAGCGATTATAAAATAGATGCCATCTTACAATTATATATCTCCGTCCGAGGATATTGACATGTTGTGAATAGGAGTTCATGAGCAGTGGCAACAACAAACCCGCTGCAAGCGCTCCTTCACAAAGTGCAGCTCCTCTCTGGAGTGGATGGACAGCAGGTAGGCTCCCATCATCTGACAGGCCAGCGAGACGGCGTCCCAGTCAAAGGGCTGCTTCGCCAGCAGGTACTCAGCTCCGTGGTAAAACAGCCAGGGCTCGCTCTCTGTGGGGGAGCCAGGCGGACAATTATATATGTATATATATGTCTATCAATGTCTATCAATGTCTATAAAGCTTGAGTTTGCCAGAAGTAAATAAAAATACGTACGCTCGGTGTACCAGTAGGGTTTTTTCAGTTGGTCACCTGCCACCAAAAACCAGAGTCTGGTTAAGTAATGCGGCACTGATGTTAGATTAGATTAGATGAGATTTTACTTTATTCATCCCCAGGGGGAAATGTCTTTGTTGCAGCAGCAAGCATGTTTACAATGCAATTCAATCTAACAAAATAGCAGGGTATATTACATTTAAGAATTTAAATAATAAAGGAAATGAAAATGAAAAATAAAATAAAAATGCAAAGCGTATACAGTGTATTCAAGTGTATATAAAGTATATAAAGTGAAGCGGTCATGTTGTTAATTTAAACAGGATCTGGCCAGAGGTGTTTTATTGTACAGTCTTATTGCAGTATGAGCAGTAAGTCTGCGCGGAGAGTGGTGGCGTGAGGCCGATTACCTCTGGACAGCTTGCAGATCCACTCGTGTTTGGTGTCACAGGGCTGCGGCAAGAGAGCGTTGGTCAGGTCGCTGTACACAGCACAGTCCCTCCTGTCATCCTCCTCGTTCTTGTCCTCTATGAAGGACGTCACCACCTGCACCGACACGACACCAGAATGGTTACACCCGCTGAATATTCACTTGTGTTCCAAAATGTCCATCGGACACTTTGTGAACCTCTCCATGTACTTACGGGAGAACCGTCAGACCACTCCCAGGCTCCGGGATGTTCAGGGTCTCTCTTATTTAAACCCACCCAGAACCAGCGGCCCTCTGTTCTGAAAAATTGCAGCAGAACAACATAAACACAATGCAACACAAGTCCATCTGAGCAAAGTGTTTAACATTTGAGCGTTGACAATGATCTCTCATGTACTTCACTAGCAAGAACATTGTGAAATAAATATTTACCGTTGTACGGGAGTAAATAAACTGTTTGTAACATATTTCATCCCTGCATTTAGTTGTAGGCTTAGACCACAAAATAGGACATTGATATGTGAGATTGATTGAAGCAATTGTTACCTCATCATTGTGGTCTGGATTATGTCATGACACTCACTGTAGGTTAGCAAAGTAAGCTAAATCAGTTAGCACTTTAGTTTATAAGTAATTATAAATTGTAAAATAGTGTATATTGTCTTACAATTTTGCAGGAAATTCTGGGTAATATTTGTTTATTATATATTAGAGTTCAATTCTAGGAATTTGGACTTCTTATTGTTCTTGTATGCTTCCCCACGGTCACGTCAAACACAGACATGGTGTTGCCCAATGAGCCTTCTGATCTGTCCTTTCTGGTTAGACGTCTGGCAGATGTGAACGCTTTCTTCAATTAAACATCTGCATGCACGCATCAAGTCATATCTTTTTGCTATCGCCTTTTTATTCCAGCCTCAATTTTGTGTATCATCAGCAATCTTGTCCAATGTTTATCATCTGAAATACATATTAAAGGTTTTCAAATTGCTGCCATTATAAGCCTGGGTCACTGGTTTTTGCCTTGCTGATTTTATTCTGTTGTATTATTGTTTGTTGTGTAAAAGACCTTTTAACATTGGTTTTGCTACACACATTCACTTAAATATCATTAATATTATTATTAAAAAAACTAAAAATCCAATATTGTAATTAAAAAGCACTGCTCATAGAGTTGGAAGATTTATACAAATAACTAATGCTTGACAAATTTATCATCAAACACCCCAAACCTAACTTACTTATTTGACTCTATACAATTATCTAATTATTGCAGGACATTGATATTCTAGAATTGCTTTACTTGGTTTCATGACTTATTGTGTGTTTTCACTGGGGGGCATCATTTCATCTACAAACCTCAATCATAACATCCTTTACCCCCAGCTCTATGCACATCTAAATAACCTGAAGCATGATCAGTTCCCATAACATTCCTGCACTGACGAGGCCCAGAGGGCTGTACCAACCCTTCAAACATGGTACTGAGGAGCTGCTTAACAAACACCTGCTCCTCATAGTGGTAGAAACTGGCCAGCTGAGTCCCGAGGGCCTGGCAGAAGAAGTCTGCCTCCACCCAGGAACGCTTCATCAGCACTTTCTCATTGTGGAACACCTAGAAGAGCAACACTTGGTTAGTTTTCTGTTTGTATCTGACTGGATTCAAATATATTCTTTTTTCTTTTTTTTCTCCAGATAATTTTAAAATGTCTGAGAATGAGAATAAAATGTGAAAATGTAAAATGTTCTTATAAATCATTGTGTATACATGAGGCAAACAAGGAACAGCAACATTATTAACCTGCAGTAAATATATGTTATAATGTTAATTTACTTTCAAATCTTTTTGAGTAACTTATTTGTTAAGTTAGTACTGTCACCTCACAAACTGAATCTCTGTCTATAGAGCTGAAATAATAAGTTAATTAAGTGGGTGGTCGTTAAACAAAAGAAATGGCCAAAAAAGGCGGCTTCTTTATTGTGATTATTTACTGTTTAGTTTTGAATGGTAGTACATTGAATATCTTTTGGACCACTGGTTGTACAAAACACAGGAGGTAAGGACAGAAGGTGAGTCAGAAACATGAGTCAGGACCGAGAACGGGGAGGAACACAGAGAAAAGACGAGGATGATCCCACCTTGAAACAGTAGAGCATCCCAGGGCGGGACTCCCACCCTGGAGGACAGGGGACGGAGGCATCGATGTGGTGCTCTGGCAGCTGGACGTCGTGGTAGCTGCTGATGCTCTGCTTGCACACCGACAAGGCCTTGTGCGACTTGCAGTCTTTCACCTCCCAGTGACCCAACGCAGGGCCGTCCGCCATGGCGACACAGCCGCCAGCACTGACTGAGGGAAAGGAAAAGAGGAAGCCGTTGAAAACGAGGAAGGAGATTGAGTGTACTTATAATTAGAAAAAGAGGAACGGTGTTTCCAATTCACCCGGCTGGTGTTTGTTCCAGTTTGTGAAGGTAAGAGGCACGGAGGTGCTATTGTGAAGGAGCCAGCTGTACTCTCCCCTCTTCTCCAGGTCCGTGAGGCCGATCCAGTAATACCTGCTGCTGTTGCTGGTCCCTCTCTCACTCAGCAAGCTGTTGACGAACGCCTGCTCAAACCTGCCAGCACGAGGGAGACCAGAGGATGAGGAGAGAGGCTCCGGTATTGCCACGAATACAATTAGCTGAATAGAGCACCTGTTTGCCACAGTCAGGAGAGGAGCAGTGCAGTAATATCCCATCAGTGCGTCCTCATAGCTCTGTTCGTGGCCAGTCACAGTGTAGCAGGAGTGGCCGTGTCGCTTCCAGCCCTGCGAGGTCAACCAAACAAAATCAACGTGTCACACAGCGTGAGGCTGCAGCTTATTACAACGACATCATTAAATAAATACCGTACCTTTGCGTAGCGGAGGACCTGAAATATTATTAAAACGCACATATGGTGAGAATTAAGAGACAGTACTGTGTTTGTGATGCAGAGGGAGAGATGAGAATTCAAAATGAAAATTACAAACTTGTCAACACTTTGTTTGTGGGGTCCCTGATCATAATGTGTCCGTCACACCCGGTGCTTAAAATCGTCAAGTACTGAAAATTGGCTTGATTGTGAAGTCAGATTGAATATCTTTCTGATCTTCCTGTTCTTCTGTTTTGTATTCAGGCCAAGTTCTTCTGCTTACATTTAATATTGTAGAACTTTGGACTCTTCTGTTAAATAACACGACTAACGCAGCCACACTAGCATCTCTGTGAGGCTGCAGTTAGGCACAGCGGTACTTGATCATGCTAATATGCTTAAAGTAACATTGATTTAAATAGTTCCCAAAGTTATAAAGGTTTCCTGTTTTGGCATCACCACCAAAACTCAGGTGTTGTTATTGGCACGTCGACTGAAATCTTTCAGAGCGGCACATTCCTAATCTGGAGCGAAGGTTATTCTATGCGATTGTGTGTATGTGTGCAATTATATGCACGTCCGTGTGTGTATACTCGTCTGTGTGTTAGTTGTGTGGCGGGGTTGTTTTGACAAGTGGTGTCAATTTGCCCCCTCTCGTCCCCCCCGCCCCCTTTAACCCTTATATCCCATCTACCCCCCATCCTCCTGATACTTGGGGACCAGAGGCCTACACAAACATTTACACAAAGACAAAACCAAAATCTTTCTTTAAAACCAAAGTGTCTGGACGACCTTTCTAACGACTAAATGACACGACGGAAGACATTTACAACACAGACGAGGAAGAGACTAAAGTGGAATATATGGTTTTGTTGCTGAAGCCCGATTCCCCGGACTGCTCGAGCATGTCCACTGATATTACGCCTTCGGGGCCATTTTTGGCCTGTTTCAGGGCATGAAGTTGCCCGATGACTCAGGAGTCTGATATTCTTGTAAACAGAGTCGAGGAGCAACACGAATGCCAGACAATACGTCAGCAGTGGAGTGAATCAGCTCATTGTGCTTGTGAAGGGGCAACTCGCTCAGAAGTTGAACTGCAAGGGGGGCGGGCGGCTCCGCCTGCTGCACGTCCTGATCTGTGTGGGGCTATTGTAACTCTGCACAGCCCATAATCTGTGCAGTTAAAAATAAGTCGCTTTGGTTTCGGTCGAAAATAGACAACTTTCTTTTTATTCTTCATCAGAACGTGGTCGAACCGGTAAAATCTTTACCAAGTCAACAAATCAGATTTTATCAGATCTGATTTGCTTATGCGAGATCCATTTTTCACTGGACCTTTAAGACATAGACGGACATCCGCATTGACAAAAACAATGACCTGAAACTATGATGCATTCATTCTTATCAGAGGTAAACTAAGAAGATTAAGTGTTACGTAGAAATGCGTTGTTATTGACCCTCTTCTAGTGCGTGGTTAGGGAAAAGGTTGAGCTACTATATGCAGGGTTTCCTCATTGTGCAGCATTATTGAGTACACGCTGACCTGGAAGGATGTATGCACATGTGCGTTCATGTTCATACCTCAGGGCAATCTTCATCCCAGGCTCCAGGCTGATGAGCGGATACCTGGATTTCTCTTCGACACACAGCAGGCAGTCGCTCATCACATGGCGCTAAAAGCCAGTTACCTTCCTGTGAACGAGGTCAACGCTATAACTCTCACAATACCCAATACAAACATTTTAAAAAAGGGATAAAGGCTGACAAGATTAGACGATTCATTAATTAATCTGCAACTGTTTTGATCACTGATAAATGGTCATTTCATCAAAGTCAAACGAGAGATACGTTGCTTTTGCTTGTCGTCATTGAAGCAAATTGAATTATCTTTGGGATTCTTCATTTTTACATGAAAGAATCACCTCCCACCTTCCTGTCAGCTTTGACACAGAGTGTTGCATCCGTCAGGTTGTGAGGAGGGTGATACTGGTGCCAGAGAGTGAGAGTCACTGGCGAGCCATCGGACCACTCTACAGTCGGCGACGATGCCTGTTTCCAGAGACCGATCCACACCTCCGCGCTCTCCCCGGACACTACGAAACACGAGGACACGCACACACAAAGTAGTATTTAGTGTACCCTCGTTGTATCTCCAGAGTGTCTCCATCAGACAGAACTTCATTCGTCCGTCTTGCGTGACGCTGCTTACTGTTAGTCAGGAGCTGGAGCAGCATCTCCACCTCGGACAGGGAGTGGAGGCTGGTGAGGTTTGCCCCCCGAGAGCCACAGGCCCGGGAAGACTCCTCCCAGCTTCCGGCCTCCGTCTCCGACAGCAGCCAATAGCAGACGCCATTGTGAGGCCACCAGCCGTCACTACACTCTGTGTGGATATACTGCCAGTTCTCTGTGGGAGGAGGAAGACGAGTTGGGAGAGGAGGAGAAATCACAACAGGACAGACTCAAAAATAAAGAGAACAAATTCACAGCAGACACTGTTTTGGTCTAGCCTCTGACAGCGCAATGGAGAGCGAGAGGTCAGAAGTGAACCCAACCCCCCAGGTGCAGCGCAGCTGTTGAGGCCAAAAGCTACAAGAGCTTACGAAGCTTCTTGTGCATTTTTTTAGCTTTGCCTCATGAGTCACCGCCGCTAGCCGGTAGGACTCTGGCGATACAGGCAAGCAAGTCTGCATGTCAGGTTGTGATGCAATGTGTCCAGCGTATGCTCTCACCTAGTGGCTCTGCTCTCCGGGTGTCGTTAGGCGTCTTCTTACAGATGTACGGCAGAGCTGACTCACAGGACAGACTCTGCCAGTGGCCCTCAAAGGCGGAGTTGTACACTCCACACTGTCTGTTGTCCTGCAGCGGGCTGGCAGGCAGAGCTGATGGGAACACAGAGATGCTTTTTGTCATTTCCTGTACTTCCTCGTTTGCTTTCCCGTCGTTAAACTCAGATGCTGTATGTATAAAGTATTGAAGGGCCAACCCTTCATTTTGCCACAGACAAAATACAGATAGATGTCCTTTTAAATGTACTGTAATTTACCACAAAGCATTGATATCACATCAAATAAATGTATATTTCATGTTTTATGTGAGAATATATATACCGGTATATATATTTTAGTCCATTGAACAAGTTTAAGATGTTCTTGTCTTTTCTGTTATTGGGTTAATATGAAACATATATAGAATAGAATCATATAGCATAATCTTTTAGAATTTAATTTAATTTTAAAAAGAAAACATTGTCCGTTCTGTATAAACCTCTTTTCAATGTTAAAACTACAAAAGACAACATGTTTTGCTCCACAAATACAAATGCCAGGACATAAAGTACCCTGTATAAATAGTATATTTAGGCGATTGAGATTTATTTCCTTTTCCATGACATAAGCTGTACTGAAGTGCCAGCAGAGCACACACATTGTACTGTATGTGCAATCGCTGTGCTGTGTATGACCGACTGCTAATAAGAAGCTTCTGTTAAACACGCCCAGAGCGAATGGACCAAGCATCGTCAAGGAGACGTTTTTATGGATTTAATAGTTAATCAGTTTATGTCAATCAAGACTCTACGTTCTCCAACACCACGCGTCAGAGAAGGAGCTGATGTCGTCTCTGGCTCATACATTTATTGATGTCATGCACACATTGTACAATCTGTTTCCACACTGTTCATTAAACTCAAGAGCAACCTTTTTTTCTTAAACACATATTGGAGTGCACAAAATTGCATGAGCTCCGCACGATTGTCTCTTGACAAAAATAAATGTTCAGTATTACGTACTCAATTCAATATTCATAATAATAATCCATTTAATTTATATAGCGCTTTTTAAGATACTCAAAGACACTTTACATGTTACATTTCATACACGTAGACACAGCTATGGGGAGCAACGTAGGGTTAAGTGCTCAAGGACACATTGACTAGGGCGGGGATTGAACTGCCAACCCCCTGATTGAAAGACGGACATGATAACCACTGACCCACAGTCACCCCACATTATGTACAAAAAAGCCATGAAACGGAATAAACTAATAATCAGTACCTGTGGTGAAATTGACCAGTGATAGAGGAGCTCCATCAGCCCACTGCCACCCCCGTCCATCCTTCAGGTGGTTCAGCCCGATCCACACCATCGCTCCAACATTTGCAAGTCGATCTACCACAAGACGATGTTGTACAAATAATCAGGACAGCAGACGGAAAGTCATGTGGATTAATGGAACGAGACATGAAATGACTTAAAACCCTCGTGAGAAGCAGTGTGAATGAAGAGTCTGCCGGTCGTGTAGTTCCAGTGTGGCGTTTGTTACTTGGTGGATGTTTCATTCAACAGCTTCTTGGTCCCCTGCATGTGTTTCCCACCAGATGCCTACCTCTGATATACCTGTGCTCTGCCAGGCTGGTGATGCTGAGCAGATTTCCCCCTTGAGCCTGGCAGGTTGAGAGCGCCTGACTCCAGGTTAGGATGGTGTACAGGTTGAACTGGTAACACGCACGCAGCTCCTGGTTGGACTCCCAGAAACGGTCGCAACTTAAAACTACGAGAAAGAAAATAAAAAATTCAAAAAGGCAGCAAGAAGCTAAGGAGAGAGGTGAAATGTGACAGTGTGCAGATAGCTGTGGGTCGGAGTCACTGACACTTTTACATTATATTGAGTTTGTATTTTATATTGTTGCTTATGTCAGATAAAGCTATGAAGATATTCATTATTGCCTGGTTCCTCACATGTCTGCCAATCATTTCTCACTCATTATTTACTCGTGGTCATTGTCCTGCGCCGTCAATCATGACACCGGCTGCGCAGATCAGCTGGTCCCCTCTATCCAATAAGCACACGGTAACGATGACACGGTTAGCCAATCATCTTGCTGCTGCCTCATTTAAATATGACTGTCTCTCTACCTTCAGTTCATTCATGTTGCCGTTACACACCCCTCCACCTCCCCATCTCCGCCCAGTCTCCACGGATCCATCAGCTTCTTCAACTCATCATCTATCAGCTCATCAGCACCAGGTCTGGACTCCACGGGGGGATCTATCTCGTTGCTGATCGGTGCAGTCGGCCCTCAATTTAAAAAGAGTCCATGCGCCAAAGACTCTGAGACTTCATCATTTCACATCATCTGTTAACAATAAACATGTATCCTTTCTTCATCTAACTGGTCTCTCCCTGATTGAAATGCAGTGTATCTGCTCAAGGTCAGTCCTTACTGCATTGCACTCTTCTTTACCTTGTACCGGACAGAAGCCCCATCTCTCGGCCTCATCGTAACGGGTGGTGGTAGCACACCACTGAAGGTGGTCCTCGCGCCCCTCAGTCGTGCACTCGTGGTACCATTTGTTGTTGTATTTAAAGGGCAAAGCGCAGGGCATGCCACGTGCATTTCCCAACAATGTGTGTATATCTGCAAATAAAAAAACAAGTAAGATTTGTGGGTCAAATGTTAGATCGGGAGTCAGAAGACTTTTGAAGGTGTTTACCTTCATAGGGATGTGAGCACGGCCCCTCTCTGGGTGTGCTGTACCTCTTCCACTCATGGTAGGAGTTTTTCTTCACCACCACCAAACGTCCGGCCACGGCCACCTTCCACTGGGACACCCCGTACAGTACGTTGCCGCTGCAGCGCCACCACAGCACGGGGAAGGCGGCGTCGCACTCGAACGTGCCGAGAGGCTGCGTCGCGTCAGAGACGTTGAGGCCCAGGCACGTGCTGGTGCCCAGGTTGAAGAGGCGATGACGGGACACCCACTTCCACAGCATGCGGCGCGTGGGCCGCTCGCAGTCCTCCAGCACCAGGTTGGAGCGGTCCACCGTGATGCAGCGCTTCAGCGGCTCGCTCTCCAGGATGAACAGACCCTTTTCTGAGGAGAGATGGGTGAGAGATGAGGAGGAGAGGAGGGGAGGGGAGAGAGGTGAGAGACATGGGGCAGGAAGTGAGGATTGAAGTGAACGTCTAACACAAGAGAGAGGAATATGGACTTAATGAGAGCAAAGATGAGCATACTGTATGAGGGCATCACCGCGAGCTTCCAGAAAGTCACTTCAGAGAGTAAAGTGAGAATACTTGTTCTTTCAGCTTTAATATTTCACTTTTACTTCAGATGTTTCTGCACCAAAACCAAGCAATAGTCAAGCTGAATGAAGGCCTGAGGGAACCGTTGATGTTTTCTTTGAATAAAGGTCTCCGTGTAACTGGATACTCTAACAAAACCAGAGGATGTACACTGAATAATATACACATGGTAGTGATGAAAGCAGCGAGAGGAATTGTCTCTCCCCTCATGTCACTAGTGCACGCTGGAGGAGAAAAACAAGAGTTCTCCGTCCTCTGTGTTTACACAGGAATGGACAACGAGTGTCATCATGCTGGTGAGATACAATTTGAAAACACGGATTGCAAGAAATGTTGGCACGTTTTGATTAATTGATAAAAAATATGTTAGTATATTAAAATATGAGGCATACCAGGTGACAATCAAATTGCATGTTATGTGCAACCAACCGTCCTATTTAAGACGTTGCAGATCAGTACTCTGTTGATCCATTACTTGACCGATCAGACTTCTTGACTCTAATGTAACATGCCAGGATGTAAAACTAAGAAAATCAGCATATCCTCAACTCTGAGAAGCTGCGATCAGTGCATGCGTGATGTTATTCCTTCATGGAAATTCATAATTGTCACTGATCATGGTCAACAAATCGTTTCAGCATGTTAACCATCTGCACGTTTCCATATTCAGATTTTACTCTGGGAGGTTTTTTATCGTGTTTACTATTAATACTTAATTCATCTTTGGGACAAAGAAACATGGACAGCACATGTTTCTCTTCATATAAAAACTTAACTTGCACATCCAGCTCCTGGTATTATTATTTTTTAACATTTATTTGTTTTAAAAATCACTGTTGTAATGTGAGCCAAGCTGCAGCAGTGGGGCTCAAACCCTGATCCAGAGGCCAGCTCGGGGACCGGACTACAGTTATATAATGTTATAACTACATGCTACATGCACAGGACATGCACATGTACTGTAAACGGGCTCAGCCTGAAAGACCACCGAGCCGCAGCTGCAGCCGAGATGAGTCGACTTACTGCGGAGCTCCAGGAGCTGTTTTTCCTCCAGGACCTCGTCGTCTTCCTCGCCGACACACACGCAGCTCTTCGCCAGCAACACCGCCGCGCAAATAGTCGCCACGACGGCCACGGAGTCGATGAAGCGAAGCGACCGGGGCAACATGTCGACGGCGAGATGCGGGGCCGGAGCGACAATGTCCGCACATTCCGAGGCTCCTGGTCCGAGAGAAGGGGAGAGAGAGTGGGAAAGAGGGGGAGAGAGAGAGAGAGAGAGAGAGAAGGAGAGAGAGAGAGAGAGAGAGTTTTTCTGGGCTCGCTGGTTTTTTCCCCTCAGAGAACTTTGTGCGGAGTGAAGTTTTTCAGCGGGGGACCAGCGACGTCACGTCTGACGGAGGAGAGCTGCTCTCCGGTCGGGAGGCGGCTTTCCTGCTGCTCCGGGACACGGACATACAACTGGATTTAGATCACGTCATAATCTAGAAACTACACTAAACTATATATATATATAAATATATATATATATTTATATATATATTTATATATATATATATATATATTTATTTATATATATATTTATATATATATATAATATAATTCAAAGCAGAATACACCGTTACCAGCTGCAACCATGAGGTGATGTACACTTTAATGCATCAATAATTATAATCCAATATAGACTATAGAATATAAATGGCACTTCTACTGTTGCTACTTTAACTTCATCCAGATGGTGATGCTATCTTATGTTTACCGAAGTAAAATTCTCAATGCAGGACTTTAAAATTATGTAATGAGCTTGATTAATATGGTCCACCGCCACAAATTACAGTATATGAAATGTAACAATTTCGCCCTGCCTTGTAAAATAGTAAAATTTTACTTACACATAAAAACAGTCAATAATAATGTATATAATAGTGTAACACTCACGGGGGTCAATGTTTCTGCATTCATGCAGTACTGTAACCAGTCCATATGTTGCTCATAATACTCACTGTACATGTTTTTACTCAAGTACCATTTTCAATGCAGGACTTTTTAGTTTTTTTTACAATGTGGGATTGCTACAGCAATTTAGGGTCACACTTCCATAAAGTTGGGTTGTGATCATAGAGATTGAAATTCAGAAGACTGAGACTGATCCTGACAGACAGTCCCGAAGCTGATCAAGCTCCAACCACACTCTCCGGAGTCATCTGATAAAACACAACTTTATTTAGCAAAATGCACAATAAGAGCACAACATAGACCAACACAGATCCCTTCTACATGACAGAGCCATCAGAGGGTTTAATAATGCAGGACCCAGCAAATATACTACTTTAGTGGTGCAAAATTAAAAAATAATCACAACAAAACTGCCCCACTGTAAACAAAATACACTTTAAATTGTGTTTCTTGGTGCAAAATCTAATCAATATCTGCCTGCATGTTGTAAAAGTATCATTTCACAATAAATCAAAATTCAACTTTATTTATGTGCCATGCCACTAAAAAACTAAATGACCAACATCAAAGGCTCAGCCTCATTTCATGATAAAAAAAAAACAAACACAATATAAAACAAAACAAAACAAATAATAATTACGCACGTGTATTTTTACATTCATTAGAATATACAAAGATTATTTTCAGTAGTAGACCACTCGTAGTGTAGACTCCTCCTTTCCAAGCTGCATGTTACAGTACACAAACATTGACGTTTGTAGGATCATGCATCAGGGAAGTGCATTGTTTAAGAGTACATCCACAGTGCACCTTTACAGCAGCGAATTCATCATGTAGTGTCCGTCTGGTCACAGCGTTGTCTACTGTGTATAACATCTCTGAATCAACTCAGACACTCATACAAAAAATGTTCTCTCTCTGTCTCACACACACACACACACACACACACACTTAAGTGCATTCAGATGTTGGTTTGCCTCCAGTAGTTATCATCAGAAGTGATCCAGTGTAATGATCTTTTCTCTCTCTGTGTTCTTATAAGTTACATTTTTGAATGTCGACGTCGAGCTTTTGAACAGAGGGTTGGTCCCCTGAAGAGAGACAAAGACAAAATACCAATTATCATTCAGAATTACTTTGAATTAAAACGACCAAACAACAGATCATTACAATGTTGTCATCAGAACATGAAGAATGGGATATTCTATACTTTGTATTGTCAACAACCAAAACCAACCAGGTGGTAGTCCTTCCCTAGATACCAGCCTGTCTTTCCCATTGTTCCCATTGAAAAGTTAAAGGAGGTCTGAAATCCACACTTTTATCCTCTAGAAAGTCTAGTTAATTTCTTTAATCAGCTGGGCATAAGCAACCACTACTCAAAAAGGAGTATACTGGGCTTTTGTTGTGGAAAGGCAATCAAGTTTAGGGGTTACCTTTAAAACCATTTATGTCTTATTTCTGCCATTTTAAATCAGTATTCTTACTTCTTCTCAGACGTAAGATGTGAACTCTCAGACTTTAGATTCAGTTTTGATTTGCACGCTCGTGGATATCATTATCTCCAGTGTAATTAGGGTTACATTTTTTTAACTCCAGAACTTGCCTAATAATCTTCATGTTTTTAAGTTTTCGTCAGTATAAAAGTAATCCAGTGATAGTTGTCTCTACAGCCATGGCTTTATAGCAAACCGGAACTGCTAATAGCTAATTCGGCAAACTTTTAATGGTGCTTATTTGCCAAAATGTAAACATTTATGAGACAAAGAAAAAAAACAGAAAAGTTGTGGCCAACAACTTACTAAATTCCGACATGGCAACATGATACTTCCTGTTTCAATCTCTCAAAGCATTGTGGGAACTGTAGTTTCAAAACATTGGGTTAGCAGGATTATTCCCCAAAATCAAAGTAAGAAAAATAATGACGGAAAAAAAATACATGAATATATTTAAAGTAGACGGGTGTTGGAGGGGCACATTTGTTTTTGTAAAACAATGGAAGTTTATGGCACAGAGGAATAAGCTACATCCCGCATTGGCTTCTCACTCAGACTACACGTGTGAGTCAGATCAATTCATTGTTGGTTTCTGTGTTTTCATGGGATTTGTTGACAGTATGGAAAACGTTAAGAATACCACACCAGACATATCTTACCGTCTGCCATTTTGCCTTTGACCTCTCAGCCTCAAACTTGGCCACCTCTTTGCGGTCGTGGACCGACACCAGCATCTTCCACACAGCCAGCAGGATCAGGCCGATGCACACGATGGAAAGGGAGACGCCCAGGATAATCATGGGGATGTTGGGCGACTCGGGGCAACCTGGCACGGGACAGAGAGGACGCCATGAGCCTCAAACACCAGGAATCCCCATTTTTCCATCTGTGTCATCTGTTTCCTACATTAATGTAAAGCTTACCGTACATCTGGAGATCGTATGCAATGGTCCCCGTCTCACCTCCTACCACACCAAACGAGATCCAGCACTCATTCTCCATCATCATCTTGCATTGCATAGAAGGGCTCTTGTCATAATCTGAGGGGAAATGTGAACATACATATCCATAAGGAAGGCATGAATCCATCGTATATCATCTTCCCGTTCGACATTGTGCCGAGAGTGTAAAAGGATACACTCGCCTCTGTTGTGCTGTCAGTGTGATTTCCATATCAAAGACTACAATCTGGTGTGTGTGGACCGCGCCATTGTATTTCACATCTGAAGCCTGAAAATCCTCTGTGATAATCAGATATACCTCTCAGCTTGCACAAGTATGGCGGCTTCAAAATAATCTCTTCTATAAAGGAAGACGGGGTCCTCTGGCCATTCACATGCACTACAATAGCTCTGCCTGTACGACAAGGTAAATAATATGTTCCCCATTGTCCGGTGCTGCCTGAATGGACATGGATGGTGTTGTGTTAGAGAGAAGGGGGGGTACAGGCTTCAGAAAGACACCCGAGTCGATACAGGTCAGCATTCCTCCAAATCTCTGACCCATGGGGGAACTTAGCATGGCCCTATGTTGATACCACTATCAAAAACACAAACTCCAGCAACAACAAGCATTTACAGCACACATAAGTGATCGGGGCTAAAAGGGCTGACGGTGCATTTACACCGCGCTAACGTTGGTGCAGATCCTGTAAAGAATGTTGCTCTTTAATTTAAAAAAGAACAAGGCTTTTAATTTGATCTTTTTTTATATATAATTAATTTTCTTCCAGGTATCCATTGGCTTGATTTCAATGTGTATGTGTATGTGTATCAACTAGCACAGACTTGGAAGCCGCTAGAAATCCTTCAGAGAGAGGATTTTGTGACCTTGTGTGCAGTCAGTGTTGTGTCATCGCCAAGTACTGTTTCTAAAATTCCTCTTTGTTAATCTTTTCCATGGAAACCTTGACAAACGAGTCTGGCTGCCAAAAGAGCGAAGCAATCCTCAGATACCGTCTGCTATCAACAAGCCTGGACGACCCACGTTGAGCAAACACGGGCACTCTTTTTATTTAATAACGGTGACTTCTTGCATGCTTCAGTTTCAAATTCCCATGAGCTCTTGAAGGCACATATTAATGTTCCATGAAGGGAACCAAATATTCCCCGTAAAACACGTAAAGCAAGTGTCGAATATCATAGCCGCTTGATTTTCACATTGTACTGGCATGACCTGCTTCGTGAAGTATCAAGTCAATCTAAAAACATACGGCACGCTTTGGAGACACACGAGTAGCTTAATTTGAACACCTGACTCTTTCTTCACTGGTTGAAAAAAAAAGATCAAACCGTCTCCAGAAATTCTTAAATTGACAATTGTTACATATTCGCTCCACATAAGCTGGGGGATAATTCAATATTACCGTATATTACTGGACGTCAATTTCATCAGACATATGATCATTTGACCGTATCATGTTATTTCTGTTTTCCAACTTAATGATTCTGGAGCAAGCTCCAATTAAAATGAGACAACATTGGTGATTCAAGTTTGACCCTGTTTGACGGATGCAAAGCTTTTGTTCTTGCGTAATGCGTGACCGTCAAGCTGTTTGATTACCACATTGTAGTATAAACATTTGAACCATGCACTCACGCGAGTGATACGATAAGTGCAGAAGAGAAGCAGCGACTGCACAATACTCAATCGTTTTTCCTCAATCGGTGGATTTCAGATGCAGAACGTCCTTTACCTGCTGTTGTGTTGATGGAAATTTTGGAGACGCTGCACATTTGATCACACAACTCGGCATCGTCCTCATCCTGCAGATGGCACGCTACACAGGCCCTGGTGTCAAAAGAAGTGTGGGGGGGAGGGGGGGAATAAAAGGTCACGTTTTCCCTAGAGATAATACAGACAGTTTAACGAGACCTCAATCACTGACACAGTAAGCACAAAGAAATCACAGTGTTGGTCACTTATCACCGTTTTCCCAAGACTTTGCGTGCTCTCCATCACCCTTCTCCTCTGTAACAGTGGTATCAAATGGCACTAGGCCCTGACAGCTGCTTTACAATGGCGCAAGGAAATCTCTTAGTGCGGTGTTGTGTGGAGGCCGTCTATTGATGTCACATGGAAGGTGTAGACACATGTGAACAAGGGGACCAGAACCCGATAGGCCTGTACTCCGGCACAGCAGACGGATCGTGTGGCGCGAGGAGACAAACATCTTCCATCGTCCAAATAAAGGAACAACAATCACAGAGGAAAGAGCCGATGGCACCGACGTGTTCTCACCTCGCAGAGCTGCAGGCGTCTCCGCACGTCGGGCACTTCTCACACCTGTCCCCAGACGCTCCGGGTACGGAGCAGACGCAGTGGCCGCACTCGCATCTCCCCCGCCCGCTGCAGAGAGCGCCATCCTCCGACGCGCAGGCCTCGGCGCCGGTGCTGCAGTTACAATACTCGCCCGTCCAGCCGCTTTCGCAGTGACACTCCCCGCAGTCGCACGCCCCGTGGCCTACAAAACACAGACATCGGTGAAGCAATTTGCAACGGACTCGACACCAGGAGCACGCGCGTAAAATTCGCCATGCGTAATTGCGCACCTCCGCAGAGCTCCCCGCGGGACCGAACGCAGGAGTAATCGTCACACTCGCAGTAAGGTCCGTAGATGCGTCCGAAGCTGGATGGGTGACACGCACACTGTCCGCAGTAGCACTGACCCTGGCCGCTGCATATCTCCGACTCGTTGTTGGCGAGGCAGTTGCTCAACAAAGCGCTTTCCTCATTGCACTCGCACTCCGCTCCCAGGAAGCCCGGCTGGCACACACACACGCCGCACTGGAAAGCCCCTTGGCCCTCGGCGCACTGGCTGCTGTTTGCTTCGGGAGGCTGCCGGCAGTCACACGAGCAAAGAGACTCCAGCTCCACCTCCAGACTGTCCTGTAAACCCACCGGTTTCAGGGAGAAGTGCCGAGGTCCCGACACGCACCCTGGGAGCTCCACGGACACGTTGAACACGACCTGTGGAGCAAAGAGGAAGTCCACGAAAAGAGCGGAACTAACATCATAAGAAGTTGTGCCTGTGTAGCAAAATACAGCGTATTCCTTTCTAGGGCTCCACTGTTGTCCAATATGTATTACAAATACATCAATGAGCCCTGTGGCTTAAATCAATCCCGCATACACCATCCATTGCCAGAAATACTCACACAAATGTGTATTTAGTGATCCACCAACTGAACTTATTCCCTAACAAATGCATCATCTTTTATTGGTCATTTACTTTACCATTTTTATTTATTCAATTCCATTTGTTATCTACATTTCATTACATCCTAAATGTTATTTTTAGGGCGTGTCCAAGTATTTTACTGTTCCTATCTTTCTACGTTTCTTAACACCCTTATCAGCTCGTCAGTCACCTGTAAAGCACTTTGAACTGCACTGACCTGTATGAAAGGTGCTACACAAATACATAAAAATAGAGCAAAAACAACTCACCGTCTCTCCAGGTTTGATGTTGGAGCAGTGTTTTTGATCAGGGAGGACAACCCCATTTGGGCAAATGGCTGTAAAAGACATCTGGAGCCCCTCTGTGTCCCCAAGGACCTCTAGTTCGATCTCCGAACGCAGCTCCTGAGGAACAGCACACATATATTTCAGCACCTTGGATGGAAGCACAATCGGCTGCGCTTGTCTCACCAAAATCCACAAACTGACTTCTAATATCATGAAGTGGGCTTTGAGTAGAATTACTTTCACCCTGCGCTGACCTGTAGCGTGCGGGAACAATTTGAAACCACCTATCTCGCTCCCTCTTTTTGGGTGAGTCATCCTCCCAGGTGTGCTGGGCCGCTATACACAAAAGCACCCGAGGAAAGGGAGAGAGATAACCTCAGCCGGAGGAAAGACTGTGTTTGACTGACTAATGAACTCTGTGACGGACCGTCTGGGTGCTAACAGAGGGGAAATTGTGTGTTTCCTGTAGGCCTTTAATTGTATTGTGTCCTCAGTGTTGCCACGGAGGAGAAAACACGGGGACGGTTGTGGGATACACCCAAATTGAAGACGGATTAAAGTAAAGTAAAACCAATTCAAAAGACTTTACTGTTATTTAGTAAATATGTTGCAGGGTACTTAAAGCGGGGTGGCTCACATTTCTATCCACTGAGCTGCAAACATTAATCCAAAATGCAGGCAAGTGTAAATCCCTCTGTTTACTAAGGACCACAACTATTTCCAGTCACTGCGATGAAAAATGACTCGCCTCTTCAGAGAATGAAGGCGGGTGTAAACGACATAACTGATGAATTAATTAGAGGCCAGAGTCCCCTCCGCCAAGGGGGGTTAGTGCAAGAAGTAGTCATAGAGAGAGAAAGAGAGAGAAAGAGAGAGAGAGTGGGGAAGAAAGAGCAAGTGAGGAGATCAAACAGCTGGGACAAGCAGAGACTTGCGGTCAAACATGCTGTTGCAAAGCACCGGGTGCATGGAGGGGAAGAAGAAACGTCAATGAAAGAAAGGGGAAAAGCAAGAGAATGAGAAGGAATTGAGAAGCCAGAGATACCGACTACCGGCGGTGAAAGATGCACAGAGCATGCACGCTTTATGATCATGTATGTGTGTTTCTGCTTGAAGCATTGACATGTCAAAGGATGCCATGTTTAATTAAATCCAGATCACCACGACTGTTTCATTTACTTTGTATGCCGTTACAATCAGTTCCAGGATGTTCCGCGAATCTGCCGCCAGGACTCCAACGGTGGCACCGGGTATGAAATGTGCATAGTTCTGGAAGAAAACAAAACAACAGGTAAACATGAAAGTCTCTGTGAGAAACGTGGGCAGACTTTGGCTCGTGGTGGCCGAATGCAAAGCACAGAAAAGTGTGGGGGAAGAAAAGAGGGCCAGTTAGAACAGGTTGGATGAGAATGCAGCTCCATGAATAAATATGTTGCCCTCAGTAAACATTGTGCTCGCTCACACACACACACACACACACACACACACACACACACACACACACTGGAAATGAACACGGTGTTACCTTATAGTTGTGTTTTTGTTCTTCGGTCACAGCAAATATCAGCAAGATGTTGTTCTCCACCACCTTATCAATCAGCTGTCCGAGAGTTGGATACTCCTGGAAGAAGCATGATGAAATGTCAGAAATGAGTGTGATGTAAGGCCGGGACGATGACTCGTGAAAATGAGGTAATATTTGGCTTTAAATGAAGGGAAAAAAAGATTTTTTTTAAAAGTATCACAACTTAATGGAAAAGATACAGTGTGGACGTACCTGCACTGTGGACATGGAGTATTCGTTATTGACGTCCAGGTGACACTGTCCATCGTTGGGAATCACGATGCCGGCCATCTTACTGTCCATCCCAAAGTGCGAGTCAGCATCACTCACAAACACCAGCAAACGCATGGAATCCTTCCTCCAGCCTATCTTGTCCTACCGGGAGACACATTGGGTTGCTCATCATCAACTGACCAATCAAATGAAGGCGTCGCCGAGACAGAGTCACAAACCGACATCTCGGCTCATATCTTTGCGCATGCTTATTTAGAGATCCAAACCTTACCCCACAAACCGCTGCCTGCATGACGGCGTCAAAGCCGCACTCTGGCAAGTCAATATTTGCAGAGACCCGCTGCCTCGCGATGATCTCGTTGAACTTGTCGGTGCTGCTCGTCAGAGACAAGACGTGTTTGTAGCCAAACGTCGGCAGGCAGGTTGAGGCTACGCTGCTGCAGCACAGCAGAAGAAAAAAGAAGAAAAAAGCTTCCATCAGATACCTAATTACTGATATTTATTGAAGGTCATATTTAAATAACTGCTGAATACCGGCAGGGGTTGGCCAGCTCTTCCTCTGTGATTCTGATGAAGGGCAGGACGGGTTTCTCCACAAAAGAGCCAAAGCCCATTCGAAATTTACTGGTGAGCTTGGCCATCTCTTTAGATAAAGAGGACCCCAAGTCTTTGATCATCGCCAGATCGTCGATCATGGATGCCGACAGGTCCATCAGGTAGTAGATGTCCACGGGATAGTCCTCCGTGTGTTGAATTTTGACCTGGAAAGTCACCGGACTGCCTGTGCAACAACAAAACCAACGCCTTATTTACTCGTCTGAAAACGAGGACGAAGCACATCGAATCAAATGGGCCGCGTACCAGGTCGCAGCTCGAGAGCCATTTTCTGAGGGGAGATCTGCGTGCTGTTGACGTTGCCTATCTTCTTCCCGAGTGGTCGATCCTGCAGGATTCGACCTTTGGAAACAGGGAACTCCAGCTGGTCCCGGGGACATCCCCTTTGTAGTAAGATATCCAGCGTGTCACATCTTTCGTTGACTGAAAACCAGTCTGTGAAATTCTAAACGGTGAAGGAAAGAGTCACATGTCGTGCTGTTTGCGGATGGATGACTGAGATTGTTTTATGGTATAGGCCGTAAAATAGAAGTTTTATTATCAGGTGCAAAATCCAAAACGAGCAATGACACTCTGCTCACCTGTGGCCATTCACATTTTTTTTTAAAAAATGCACCCTGACCATCTGCTTATATGTCGTGCTGTCATACGTGCATCTGCTTACCTCCTGGGTGCACCAGGCACAGTGAGCACTGAGCTGCAGGCAATCATCGCAGGTCACAGCGCTGCCAGCTGAACACGATCCTGCAGCACACATCAACACAGTCAGGGGGACCAGAGGTCTTTTTAAAAGTGTGTACGTTATTCAACACGATGCAATTATCTAAAAAATGTAAAAAATGTAAAAAAAGATATAATACATTGATACGAATATGTCTTAACATATCAATATAATAATACATCTGTAATAAAGTGCAGTTAAAAATAATAAAATTGTTCTAAAAAAAAAATAAATAATCTAAATAAAAAAGAGGCTGTTCACAATAAAACATAAATCCCAACACAGCACGCCTGGACTTGCTCTTGAGTAACCGATCCTCTTTGTTTGATGTGCCGCGCTTACCCTCCACGGTGTTGATCCAGTACCGAAGGAGCAGGCTCAGCAGTAGAAGCCCCATTAGTCCGTGAAGTTTCTGGGGACGAGGACACAGAAGAAGAAGAAGAAGAGGAAGAAGAAGAATGCTTCAAGTCGTCTCTCATGTCTCACGGGACCGTATCCAGTGGCATGCCTCCTCTGCTCAGCCGAAAGCAGACTGCAGAGCGCGGCGCTGGCGTGCCGCTCTACCTGGATGGAGGCGGAGGCTGCCTCCTACCTGCGCTGCCTTTTATGTGTCACTTCCGTCCAGGTGAGGAAGCGAGGCGGGCGCGAGGACACATCAGAGACCAGATGCCGACACGCGGGCGGCTCACTGGTTTGATCATGAACCGGGTCGGTTTGTCACGTATAGTGATAACGAATACGTGACAAATACAAGGAGGAAGGACTGTACAGATTCATATTTGACCTTAAAATTACTGTATACAAGTGAATGCAAATATTTAAACCAATGGTTATCCTTTTTTGTTTAGCCTGTCTCTTACAAACAAGCAGTGTGTCGTTTGGGGATCCGTGTCCCATGAGGTGTTAGCAGACTGAACTTTAATTTATTTAATCCACGTTTGATTTAAACAGTGTTATGCCCGAAGAGGTCAGGTCTTGTGACCTTTTGAAGGGGCCTCATGTAACAATGTATTTACGACATATTTTTTTATACAGAATATGTATATAGATAGATAGATAGATATAGATAGAAATATCTATAGCTATATCTATATATAGCTATATAGACATATATCTATATATATATATCTATATATATATATATATATATATATATATATATATATATATATATAGAGAGAGAGAGAGAGAGAGAGCGATAGATAGAAATATAGAAATATATAGAGACGTATCTATATTTATATATATAGATATATCTATATATATAGAGAGAGAGAGATAGATAAATAGAAATATAGAAATATATAGAGATATACGTATCTATATTTATATATAGATATACATATATATATATATATATATAGAGAGAGAGAGAGAGAGAGATAGATAGATAGATAGATAGATAGATAGATAGATAGATAGATGTCATAGGCTTGATTTAAGCGTCACTCTAATAAAATGGCTTAATCATTGAACTGTGGCTGAAGATGAATAATTTAGTCCAGACAGGTCACGCCATAAGCAAACATAGCTTGTACACCAATAACCCAGACACCTTAACAGAAGATACGTTAATCTTTAACGACAAAAGAACGTGAATTATTGTCTCACAAGAATGTTTTCAACTTGGCTCTTGACAAAACCAAGCATGCAGGCCTATCACAAGATATGAAATATGAGCATGAGTGTGTGCATGTGTTGTGTGTATAATACGAGAGGCTGGGGGGTGGGGGGCTACGTAGGTGTTGAATCATTGACAGCTGCAGTGCAAATATCACCGCTTGTCCCAACTCAGAGGAATCTCACAATTCAGCACCACACCCTTCTGGATCTGGGTGAGTCCCATCTGTCACCCCAAACCAAACCCCACCTCCACGCCTCTTATACTAATCCCCCTCCCCCCTCTCTTCTCCTCCTTTCTTCCTTCAGTGACACCCCTTTCTCCTCAGCTCTCTGGTCTTTGATCCACCTTCTTGAAGTGTCCGTCTGTGAAATTGCCATTTTATGTTTTGACTCTTTTGGCTTAATTCCTCTCTCCTCTCTCCTCTCTCCTTTCTCCTCCTCTCCTCCTCTCCTCTCCCCTCCTCTCCTTGTTTGTCATTCATTTCTGAATTTTCTCACGAAATATCTCATTATGATGCAATCAAACCCCATTTTTTGTAACCTCTGCTTTTTTTAAGGTGATTTTATGTCATGTGTGAAAGGATGATCCAGCGGGTTATGGGGGCTTTGGGTGTAATAAGGTGTCAGAGTTGCACCATACTGTTACTCACATTTCAACGTGACTTTAATCTAAATTTAAAACCTGTTGCCAATCAGAAATGAAAGAAAGTCTGACAGTGGCGTTTGAAACACGCCACAACATGATTTTTAAAGAGTATCGGTCTCATCAGAAATTCAGCAATCCATAAATTACTTTCCCGTATACCTCTCTTTCGGCACTACACATTTACTATGCATAGAAATGGAGATACAAATCAACCCTGCAATGAGCCAACTCACCTTCAGGGGCGTCCTCTGATATCATGCTGTCTCGCCTCAGTCTGTCTTCCTTGTCATCAAGTGAAAAATGGAGAGAGACGGAGGAGCATCAGGCCAGTACATTCAGTCCTATTGTATCCCGGCAGTCGTCAGAGTAACAGTAAACCTATTGTAACGGCGCCCTTTATGAAGCATGGTGCTAGGGTGACCCTGCTGCCCATGCTCCTTGGCTCGTGTGTGCTTGTGTGTGTGTGTGTGTGTGTGTGTGTGTGTGTGTGTGTGTGTGTGTGTGTGAATGTGTGTGTGTGCCTCTGGAAGTGGGTGAGTATGTGTGCATGCATACTGGGGTCATGTGTGGGTGTTTGCACAAGCTCCAACTTGACTGTGCATGTGTGAGTGTGTGTGTGTGTGTGTGTGTGTGTGTGTGCGCGCGCGCGCAGGGGGAGGCTGTGATGATAATGAGTGACAGTAACAACTGCTGGCAGTGAGACCTACAGGGGCCAGTTTCTTTATTAAGAGGCGACTTGACTGATGGGATAGTGTTGCGCTCTAGAGGCGAAAGCTGAACTGCCTCACAACTCTCCTGACTCAAAGTAATGGTCTTTGTGATTATCTTGAATTGTGTGTGTGTGTGTGTGTGTGTGTGTGCGTGCGTGTGCGTGTGCGTGTGCGTGCACATGTTTGCTCAAGTTCAATTACTTCCTGCAGTGAGGAGGAGGATGAAGCTGAGAGAAGGAGTGCCAGGGCTGTGATACAGCCTCCTTCGTCCAGAGGTATGGCTGGAATGCAGGTGTACGCGTACATGCATATGAGAGTGGAACAAAACAATAGAGCTATGGCCTACACGATAAAATAATTGGATATTACACAACCCCGAAATCACAACATGTGTGCCAAAAGGGCTTCATGGTTGGTGCAACATGCAACACTCTCTATCTTCAGCCCCTCGGTTTGGACAAAAACAAAAAGCAGAGTCCACAGCATGCGAGTGGTTCTGTGCGTGAGCTAAATGCTAACACGTGTTCAGCAGGTATATTATTGACCATGTTCACCGTCTTACTTTAGAGTGTCAAGGTGCAAACATTTGATAATCAGGACTTAAAGTACCGCTGAGGCGGATGGGAATGTCAATAGTTTTGGGGGTATTGGACAAAATGTAATTCTGACCAGATCATGGTGCAAGATGAAAAGTCGTCAATGTCGTCATTACATGACTGTGGTTACCACATTTCACAGCAATCCACCTTAGAGATGTTTCAATTAAGAACTAAAAAGTCAACCTTGCGTTTTCGCTACAGAAAGTCAGAAATCAAGTCATTGGGATTCATCCTCTGGTGATTATGAATATCAAAATAAAATGTAATTCCTTCCAATAACTGACAGAGCCATGCCCCTTTCACTGCTAAAAACATGAAGAAAAAAAAACCTAGTAAAGAGCGAGAGAAGTTCATGAGCTATGGAAAAACATCCAGGTGACACATTTTTGTTGATTTTCCAATACGTTTTTTAATTGTTTATTGAGTTTAACAAGTACGAGAATTTTCTTATCCCAAAAATGTAATCAATCAATTGACCTATAAATGGAAAATTACCACATTTGACTCTTACTGCAAGTACATAATGTACTAGAATGAAGAAGCAGATGATAGCATTATTTGTTGATATACACATTGTTAGGATGATTTCATATTGTCAAAATGCAACAAATCCTTATACTGTTGGAGAGTTTCCTTCATACCAAAGCATCATATTGTATAAGCTTTGAAAATGTTTTGTGGATAGGAAATCTTCATTTGTAAAGAAACAAGTAACTAAAGCTGTTTGATAATTGGAGAGTATCAATTACCACCAGCACGGAGCAACACAAATTATCTTCAGCTAATTCAATAGCCAACATAATCATTAGTTGCAGCGGCGCTGCACTTTTAACCCTTTCGGGGATTTCATTGTGCACACTTTTTAAACAGTTTTGAGATAACAGTATGGAGAGCAGCAATCAGCAGCAGTCAGCATCTTTAGAAAGCATCCCATGTGTTGAGTCGCTGACGTATATCACACTAAATGAAGGACACTGGATACTGAAGCAGGCCTCCCCTCTCAACGTCTGTGCCCCCAGTCTGACCTTGGCCCTTCTCCAGGGATCAGTGCCATGTGTCCCCTCAGCTGTGGAGAATTAAAAGAGAGACGGGGAGCGGGTGAGAGGAAAGGAGAGGGGGACTCTATACGTGCCATGTATCTTATTTTCAAAGGGCTGATGCCCTCACAAGAGGCACTTGATTGACACGTGTATGCGTGTGTGTGTGTGCGTGTGTGTGTGTGTGTGTGTGTGTGCGCACCACATGGCACATGTATGTATATTGGGGTTGGAGGGGAGATGTGTTGGGGGGCTGACAGTGGGTGTGATGGCTAATGTTGATCCCTCAGACTGGTTAGAGATGGGGGGCATGGTGCCTCTATGTCTCTGGGATCAGCTGCGCTAAGTCTGAGCTTAAGAAGGGAGATCCGGCACAAGAGTGAAACTACAAAAGCTGTGTGCCTGAAATAGTGCATGTGAGATATTTCAGCACACACACGTTGCACTTGTTGCTCGTCTGATCCATCATGAATTGCATGCAGAAGAGCAGACACATAATAAGTTATTCAAGCTTGAAAATCAGTTCTTGTGGATGCTGGATATCTTTGTCTCACAGCGCCCTCTGCTGCCAGATACTCAGCTCAGCCCTTCACGTCTCTGGACACTCAAGGTGTCTTCTTGATATGTATTATCAGATCATTTGAGGTTGCTGGGGTCAGGTATCTCTTATGGTTTGTTCAACTCAGCATGTTAAATGTTTTCTGCAGCACAGGAGAATATATATAAATATATAAATATCCATCCATCCATTATCAGGTTGCGGTGGCAGCAGGTTCAGCAGGCCGACCCAGGCCTCCCTCTCACCCGCAACACTTTCCAGCTCATTCTGGGGGATCCCGAGGCGTTCCAAGGCCAGCCGGGAGATATAATCCCTCCAGCGTGTCCTCGGTCTTCCCCGGGGCCTCCTACCAGTTGGACGTGCCCGGAAAACCTCTAATGGGAGGCGTCCAGGAGGCATCCTGACTAGATGCCCGAACCACCTCAGCTGAATCCTTTCGACATATATAAATATATATATATATATATATATATATATATATATATATATATATATATATAAACAATCCCCTGATCTCATCTGGGTTTTTTTTGGCTTTGGCTTGGAGGAGTTTGAATGGAAAGCCTGGATTATAAACTGGAGATGCAGAGATTTATAGTTGCAAGCTTTTACCAGGAAGGCAGGATCTGAAAGAAATGCTTTGTGAGAAAAATGGTGGGATCCAACACTTCTGTAGCTGTACCCAGACAGAGGGATTTTAAGTCAGGATATCTCTCCTCTGCTCCAGAGTTTGACCTATACTAAATTGCAATACTAAATGATTAACACCATGATTAATCAATAAAAGGAGAAGGCTGGTGATATTCTGAGTTGAACAATCCCATTAAAACTACCACTTAATGAATCCTACTAATAATAACTAATAATACCGCACGCCTGATATATTTAATTCCACTGTGCCATAGAGCTCCATTGTCCAAGAACAGTTAAAAAAATGAACATGGACCTTTATTGTTCAAGATAATCGCCCATGGGCTCGGGGGCTGAGACAGATTGGAAAATATTAAATGATACATCAATGCTTTATTGCAATTAAGAAGACATAGAAGGACACCAGCATGATCCTTTATTCTTCCAAACACACAACATTACAAATGTGCAATAGCAAAAGAAAGGACTAGTCAATTAAAGAAAACAGGAGTCGTGTCTGAGAAAGAGAAGAGCCTTTTTATTCAGCATTGTTCTTATTCCAATGTTTTCAAAGGAGAGAGCAAGGAGAAGGTTGTTTGAAAATCAGCTGAAGGTAAAGGGAGAAGCAATGAGGATAACATGTACAAGATTTTTTTTCTTTTTACATTTTTTCCAGCAACAAATGTTCAGAAAGGGAAAGCACACTCGGCAAAAACAGGTTACCGCTTGTATGTTTCCGAAGGTGAGCGGTTACTGCGACAGTACTATTGATCGGGGAAAAGCTCTGCGACCATGCAGCTTTGACCTTTTCTTCTTGTCTCATAGTAGTGTATAGAGTTTCTTACATCAGAAATCACCAATTTAAAGAAAATAAAAGCAAAGCAAACGATAAAACTCACTTATTTTTCACGTTTGGCCCTGAATTCATATAATTTACAAATCTTTTTCGGGACAAGCGAGCCTTTGAAACACATGCCTTCAATCACGGGATTTTAACTTCCATCCTATTATGAAATACTGCTGTTTTTTAAGCACTTCATACACAATTGTTTTTATTTGAAATGCAAATTGTATGGCATAACTATTAAGCTGCTGTAATAACCAAATGACCAAAACTTGGCTAAATCCTAGCGTTGTTTTTGGAGAGCTTTACAGTAGCAGTTTAACCAAAGATAGTGGCTTTAAGTCTTTTTTTTTTCAAGGCAAAACAATAAAAAAAATGTACGGGAACGTGGTGAGTCAGCTAAGATCTGTCAAGAATGGCAAAGGCAGAAGAAGGTGCAAACTAAATGCACGTGGCCTGCATTCATTTACTCCAAACACATCGTAAAACCAGCTATTTCAAGGAGAACAACGCTCATCGTGTCGAGAAGAAAAGAAGGAACGCCAGAACAGAAGCAATGACAAATAAAGATGAAGCAAAGCACAATGTTTCTTTGCAGATCAGGAAGAGAAACGCTGCATGTGGGAGACAAACGGGCAGAAGTCCTATATCGCCAGCTCCTGAGCGTGGCTTTTGCTCTGCTTCGTCCGCTCTGGTGAACAAGGGGGGGCTTTACCTGCAAACCCCACAACACCAGCAGATTCCAGCAGAACCATGAGGTAGATCACCGGTCAAACTGACCACAAGAGAAAAAATAACCCTCCTTAAAAGATGTCCATTGGGTGTAAAACTTGTAATTTCATAAAAGTACGGCTCTTTGTTTCACGTCACGACGGGTTTTTGTTTTCTAAAAAAGGAACGAGGGGAAATAAGGGGTTACCTTGCTCTGAGACGGTCACCGCTCTTTTTTTTTCTATCAGTATTGCCGTGGGACTCTCATTGTCTTTATTGCTACCAGAAGACTAGATAGCGAAGCATTTCACACACACGTCTGATCAATCAGATACAAATATGACACCTGATCAAGTTTGATGAAAACAATGTTGGATGTGACGTAAGGAAGGCACCTTTTCCAATATTAGATTAATTAATTCCCTAATGAAATGGTCCTCTGTATCAGCTGTCTAGTGCTGTTGAACATGAATGGATGTTGTAAGCGGTTTCTGTGGCAATGTTGAAAACCAAAATGAAGATATTCTGAAACTTTAAACTTCAGTGCAAGTTTTTTTCTTCTTCATATATCACAAATAAAAGGAACTATAAAATCATAGACACCTTGGAGGGGGGTAAACTATCTCAATCTCATGCATTATAGTATCACATCATACTGGGGGAGGAGTGGGGAGGGTTAAGGGGGGAATGGGGGGGGGGGGGGTCCTCTGGCATTTGTTTGAGAATCCTTGAAAAAAGAGAAAAAGAAGAGCATGTTGTTTCTTATCAAAATAAATCTTTTTTTTTTGTTGTGTCTCCCTGTGATTAGCCAACTGCTTGAGTCCATTTACACTGTCCTCATTTTTTTCACCACAAACGTCGGGGCTGTGCAAAAAAGTTCATGTATCTGGTCCAATCAGAGAAGGCGGTGGCTGTTACCACTGTGATGTCATCGGCAACCTCCCACCTGCCCTCTGGCTCACAGAGCGGGAATCTACAGCCTGAAAATAAACAGACACAGGAAGCATAAGCAGTGGTATGAAAACTATAAACTATGATGAACAGCAGCGTTGGAGCTTGTTATATTTCACCTGCACAGAAACCCGGTATACAGATTTCAAAAACGGTAACCTTTTGCATCGTGGTAACCCAGAAATGATTCGTATTAATGGTTTATGAGAGATCTATCAAACCTTGGTAACCGATTCTTTAACCGTTCATA